>NC_071126.1:2297500-2470000 GCF_024256425.1 Clarias gariepinus | reverse complement strand
CCCTTTATCGCTGTTTGCATGTTTAATCATCCTCAAACTATCAACATGAGAGATATTGTTTTTTTCTATAATAGTTTTATGGCGGTCATGTTCACTGCAGTTACCTTCTGTGAGCTGTCGATGAAGCTGGTGGGCTGACCAATGTGGTTTCCCCCGGTGTTGTTGGATATATCCCTCCATTTCCCTTCACACGTTGCACTCTGATCTGATTTGGGCCTTTGATAAGATGATACAATGACATGAGTATTACATGAGTCAGAAAAATACACACATTCTTACATGGTGATGAATAAACACAGCAAACTGAATGGACACCTGGATCAACCCAGCAGAAACCCCTCACCTTGGACGACTATTGTAATTTAATAGTTATATAATTTCAATGAATGACCCAAACACAACCAACCTTGCAAAAATAACAAAATGTTAACCTTTATTTATTATTGTTTTATTAACATGCATTCACAACATGTCAATGGTTCCTTGTCCATGGTCCCTGTGTCTAACAGGGATTAGAATTCTTGGGACATTGGGACAGACACAAGACCTTCCCACATTGGTAAAATATATCATGACATGCATTTCTTAGTGTTGTAATGTTTTATTTTCCTCCAGAAATATTACCATGGGGTGCATCTTAGCTCCCAAATTACACTACCGTAATATGGGGTATTGCACAACGTCCAGACTGCTTCATGTCCACTTTGGACATGACTTTCAAGTTATCGGTTTGGTATTGCCATATCCCATTGTCAGGTAGTCTACAGTGTTCTGACACCATATCTTCAAACTACAAGGGATATTCAAGTCAATCCACCATGTTTTATTAGTGCTTGGATACCATCAAGGTAGAAGGTTTTCTCAGTCCCACAGGCAGATGTATCTCTTCTGCAATTGTTGAAAAGTTATTCATTGATTCTTTTTAAGAATCAGGCATTCCACTCGCTAAATGCTCACTGGTGTGACTGTATTGGGCTCCAAGCCACCTCGGCCTGGATTATCCCTCACAGACCTACAGCCTTCTTTAAAATCTTTGCACCGGAGATTCGTTACCCTACTGTGCTTAAAGTCTTTAATAAATGTCAATCGCTTTCTGCCTTCATTCACCGGAAATTTCGCCACACGTCATGGTTTGACTTGAACGTCCCAATAAACTTTCAAAAACACCTTAATAACAACATTGTCCAAATATCCATCACATCGCTAAATTAACATCATCACAACGTTTTTTGCCAATCAAAAAATCCTGCTGGGACTAGAAACGCAAGAACCTTATCGTTATCATTTAGTGTCCTCACAATCTTACAGTACGCCACTGTCTTGCTTCCTGTTACCCAACACTGTATATGGACAGACAAACATTATGACAGGAAATGTCAGCAAACAGTCTAATCTGGGTTAACATGAGAAAAACAATGGACAAATTAAACAAACAAAAATAAAAGACAATAATGTGGACAGCAAGACCCCTGTATATTTGTGTAAATAAAGCAAATGTGAAAATGTCTAACAGTGTGCTCACTGCTAAACAGGTTATTCGACACAGATTACAAATCCTTCCCTGCTCCAGGTCTAGTCGTTGTGAAAATTTTGTTTCTTGATCGAGGATACAAGGATGTTTTACATTTGGAATAATCTGTTTTTAAAACAACAGGAAGTTTTAATAAGCAGGGAGGAAGCAGCCAAAGCTGAAGTCTGAAGATAAACTTTGCGTGATGTCTAATGATAAATGCTCAGTACGTAGTCACGAGATCGCCGGAGCAGCTGGATCATGACTGGTACCGATTGATGATATATATCTTAAGTTTTTTTTACACATCCATATACAAAATCTGGAAATGCTTTACAAAAAAACTGAGAACGAATTACTCAATAGCATCACCCCCACAAACACACATACACACAGACCATTTGGGTCTTTATAAAACGTTAGGTTATGGTAAATGTAGAAAAGTTTCATACTGTATGTGAATGCTACTCTTTTGAACTACTGTGTGTTTTTAAGCATTGTGTAGTGTCTGAATCACATCCTCTTATCTGCTCGAGGCTGGAGTTCACACTCATTGTCTCGAATCTGTTTTTCATCAGCCTACTGTGTGTCTTAAATGAACACTTTAACCCATTACCCAGTGCTTGCCTTCTGTAATACTAACAACAGCAACAACAGAATTAACATAGCACCACAAGGCGGGGGGTTTTAACCCCAGAACAACTGAATAGCATGAACAGTACAATAGATGTGCAAACAGATCTGCTAACATTTTTATGACCGATTATGAGAACTTGGTTCAAGTTCAGCTTGAGATGTAGACTTACTGAAATTTGGCTGGACAGTCCTCACTGGGCATCCACTGCCAATGGATAGAGACAGGACTGGATGCACCGAAAGCAGTGCAGGTGAGAGTGGGGCTGCTGCCGAACATGTGAATGTTACGATCAAACGGGACCTCCTTCTCGAAGATCTTAGGATGAGCTGTGGGAAAGAAGTAGAGAATGTAAGGGGAGAGGAGAACATGTGAGAGGAGAGAAGAGAAGAGAAGAAAAGAAAAGATGGCATGAGAGACCATGACAGGAGAAAAGAGGAGAGAAGAGATGAGAAGAGGGGAGAAAAAGAAAAGACAGGAAAAGAGAAAAAAAATTAGAAGAGAAGATGCAGGAGAGACATAGACAGGAGAGAAGAGATAAGAAGCAATCAGAAGAGAAAATGGGAGAAAAGGAAAAGAGAGAAGAGAAGATAGGAGAAAGGGACAAGAGAGAAGAGAAGCAAAGAGAACAGGAGAGAAATAAAGAAAAGAAAGGAGAATAGGGGAGACACAAGAAGAGGCAAAAAGAAAATAGAAAAAAAGAGAAGAAAACTGAAGATAGCAGGAGAGACAGGGAAGAGATTAGAAGAGATAAGATAAAAAGAAATAAAAAAGGACAGGAGAAAATCAGAATAGAGGACAAAGGAGAAGAGAAGAGAAGAGAAGAGAAGAGAGGAGAAGAGAAGAGAAGAGAAGAGAAGAGAAACTAAAAAGGGGGGAGAAAAGGGGAGAAAAGGAAAAGAGAAAAGATTAGAAGAAAAGAGAAGATGGAGACAGAATAGAGAAAAGAAGAGATGATGAGAGAAGAGAAAAGAAGAGTACAAGAAAGAAGAGAAGTGAGGGGAAAAGGTGAGATTTAAAAAAAGAGAGAGAAGAGAAACCTCACCATTAACGAGGAGTTGAAATGTATGGCTGTGCACCTCTCTTGTCATTTTATTGGTCATAATCACTGTGTAATTTCCAGCATCCTTTTCTGTCACCTCATATATAGTGAGAGAATCTCGGGAAGGCTTTATCCTGTACTCGTCACTGCTGATGGACCTGCCGTTCTTTAACCTGCTCCACCAGCACACAGACTAACAGTGAGGCTTTTACACAAGAATGTGTGCATTATGTGAATATAGTATTACTCATTAACACAAATAGGATTATTGTTCTTGCTGTTGTGTGCAACATCATGATAAAGCTCAAGCATGCGCACACACACACACACACACACACACACACACAAACTCACCACTTTGCATTTGGTTCTGGATAAGCGTTATATTTAACAGGGATCTTTGTTTCTCTTTCTCCCTTGTTCACGTTCCAAGTTTGAAGCGACTGCTCGAGCACCAGGAAAGGCTTCTCTGAAACACCAAAATGATTAAAAACATTTTAGAATTTTACATTGTTTAATTTAAATGAAATTTAATCAATTTATTATTATCCACCTCTGGCACTGGATTAGAGTGTTATGGATTTAGTAGCTAACTTTTGTATGGCTAACTCAAAATGACGTTCCCCTTTATTCCCCTTTATTATGGCGAGCAAATTAAACTTGAAAAAATGATGTGGCTAATGAGTTTAGACTACATTAGCATTTACACTATATTAGCATTTTGTTAACACATTTCGGCAATAAATCTAATTTAATGACTAATGCTGATGGTTTGTCTTATTTGGTGGGTATTTTGAAGTTTTTTTTGTTGTTTTTTAAATGATTAGCAAAAAAAAGTATTTTCAATACTGTATGTGCTTTACAGTAGCTTTTGCATTGGGCTAAGCCCAGATTAAATAGGAAGATTGTGTCAGAAAGGGCATCCGGCATTAAACCTGTGCCAAGTTGTGTGCAATCTGATTGTCTCTCGACAGCAGCAACCGAGAGATTAACAACAACATTTAAAACAATCTTTAATATGAACCTTTTTAAAAAGAGAGTGGACTATTAAACAATGCAGCTTTTAATGTATTTCCTTATATTGTTAATCTTTTTTAAATTTTGCATAAATTTTAAAGAAAAAAATCCTTAAAGAGACTTTACTGTTTCATGATTTGAAGTTTGCTCAATAGGAAAACTGAGAACATCACTTACCATAAACCATAAGGAATGATCGGTTGCTTTTGACCATCTTACTGCTGGACACCGTGCACACATATTCCCCTGTGTCATTGATTGTAATGTTCTCCAAAATCAGCATGTTGGTCAGTTCCAGTGAGTTCCACAGCTTCTTCTTGTAGGACTTAGTCTCATAAAGTCTTTGTTTGGAGGGGTTGGGATTTCTCTGATGGAACCGAAAAGTTATAAATGAATCATACTTATTAATGATGCTATGCTAAAAAAAAGCAAGTGACTGTAGCATGACGATTAATGGGTTGCATTGTATTTAATTACATCAGTATACTGTATGTGATAAGTGAGAGTGATTATAAAGAATAAGCTTGGATGCACATCACACTCTCACCTTGTCCTGAGGCAGGGTCCAGTGGAATTCCAGGGCAACATTAAGTTCTGTGATGGCAGTACAGTTGAGTGCCACCTTTTCCCCGACTGCGCGCTTCTCCTGCCCAGGACTCATTTTGAGGTCATAGATTCTATATCCTGCGGAAGAGAAGGGAGGACGGTAATTGTTCTTGTGTGAACACCAAATAGCACCACTCAAACTGTAAATTCTCAGTTCAGCAGTATTTCTACACACAGCAGTTCCTGTAAATCTTACGTACTTTTCGATAACAATAGCCACGTAAAACCCTTTTTTCACATTTACAAGTTGGAGCCTAGTGCCGCTTTAAGTCAAAATGGGGTCCTTAAAGAGAAATTTCATTGTAATTCTTCTATGGAAATGTTTCCTATTAACAACATTGGAACATTCATTTGAGAAGGACAAAAATGTATTCTGAACATGAAAGGTCTTTTGTTTGTTTGTTTATTTGAATCATCAGAATCGCTTCATGCTGTATACAGGTCCATATGGAGCCTGGAGCCTATTACAGGAAACTTATGGAACAAGGCGAGGCATATTTGCATATTGGACAGGTTGTCAATCCATCCCACGGCACACACACATACATACACTCATTACACACTGTAATGCATGTCTTTGGACTGTGGAAGGAAACCTGAGTATCCAGGGAAAACCCACCAAGCATGGGGAGAACATTGGACTATGGTTTGGAAGATCCCAGGTTCAAACCCCACAACTACCAAGTTGCCACTGTTGGGCCCTTGAGCGCGGCCCTTAACACTCAACTGCTTAGATGTGTAATGAGATAAAAAAAAAAAGAAGTCGCTCTGGATAAGAGCGTCTGCCAAATGCCTAAATGTAAATGTGCACACAGAGGTGAGAATCGAACCCGAACCCTACAGGTGCAAGGTGACAGTGCTAACCACTAAGCCACCATGCTGCCGCTGTATATTTGTTTATTTGTATATCCAATACTGTGCATAAGCTTTCAGCCACCCCTAATTTTTTCATATCGAAATAAATTAAAGGAACAGGAACAAATATTTTACTGTGCCAGGCTGTAGAAAAATATGCCTAATGATAGATATTTAAAATGAGTTGTTTATGTAACAACCTCAGCAGCAACCTCATTTACCCTCTCATCTGTTCCAACCACTCAGCAATCAGCATCACCAGGATACTAATCACCTGAAAGCAACTGTACCTGTGTCTCACTGCTTCATGTCTCAATGCTTAAATGATTGATAGATCACTGCATGGCTTAACAAATATAAAACAATCCTCTAAAACTGCTCAGGTACAGAGACTCGACTGAAAACTATGGTGAAAAAGTTCTTTAGGAAGCATGGAGAACTATTGATCAAAACATCTACATTAAGATACAAATTTGGGTCTTTGGAAGCAAAATATGATGAAATGAGGCGTGACACAATACTGTATTATCTATTTTAAATCAAATGTGTTCATACTCAGTTCTTTAAGTTCAGCAAATGTAGAAATGCACTGTCAGTTTGCTGCACTTAGAAAGCTGACAGTGCATTTCTAAGTTTGCTGACAGTACATTTCTAAGTTTAGCAAACTTTACTGTCAGCTTTCTAAAATAATCCCTTAAACATTTATATACATATTTGTCTATGTCTAGATCTAAGTCTAAACAACTGAATTAAAGTTTTCATATTTGTTTGCATTCCGAATATAAGCGTAAGTATTCTTAGATGTTCCCAATAGGGTTTTTGGAAGAACATAATTAATTTCAGGTGAAACAGCACATTATTCATTCAGTGTTGTTTCCTAGCTAATGTCAGCAATGTGAAATTAGGGCAGATTTTAAGTTTAAAGCAGGCTGTATTGAAGTGGCACGAGTGATGGCAAATTCACACTCATCTACACCAATGGGCTTAATCATGGCTGCTAAACTGCATGATCATCATGACTTTAATTAAAAGCTCTATAAACAAAGCACAGGCCAATGAATAGAATCCATAAACCATGTAAATATTTTGCCTTTACGATTATATGTAGTGGTCGGTGCATTCCTACTTACCTACGACAGCCAGAACGTAGGCCGTGGACTGGAATGTTTCATTCTGGATGCGAGTTTGGCAGTAGACCACACCAGCGTAGCTAATCACATGACTAGGAAGCACAAAACCCCTTTTGCTGTCCCAGAACACGTCCTTTCCATCAGGTACCTGCTCCTTCACTGGATATTTCTGTGACAAACCAGACATTTACTTGCTACCTCAGTTCCACTACAAATGACAGTCTAGGTTCCCAAAAAACTAGCCATGAAATCATATGACAGAATGATTAAAGAAGCAAATAAATGTGGACCAAACAACAGAATTATCACCATCATCATCTTTCCCACCGTGAACAGAGTGACATTAAGGTCCTCCAAGGAGCCCAGACAGGGAATGACCACTTGCTCTCCTTCTCGAATGAATACCACCTCATAGTCTTGAGATAACCGAAGAAAAGGCATGCGGTAGTCTGGAGACAGGAGATTTGATTTAGATTTATTTATTTAATACACATCATTGTACTATTTTGATCTGTTGTCAGTTGTTATTTTGTTGTAGTAATAATTTTAACAAATTTAGACTAATGTCTTCACTTTATTTTAAACTGGGGTAAAGGCGACAGGATGTGGGGCATGGAATTGTATGACACACACAGGAAGTAGAACATAGAAGTAACAGAGGACAGGCATGTGCAGAGGTTACACCAGAGGATCAGACAGGAAGTCTGCTAAAGCTTGATACCTGTCTCTCTTTCCCTCCCTCGTTATATGTGTCAGGCCCTAAACTTAAAGTACAATCAGACCTTGTGTATAGTCATCAAATTATAAAGAATTTCAGTCAGAATAGCTCAAACAGAAACTAACGGCAGAATACTAAAGAACGGGCCACACCTGACGAAAAACACATGATCTTTGTTAAACATCCAGCACCAAGATGATCTCACCTTGCACAAAGACATACACCGACACAGACGTCTTCCCTTCCTCCACAGACAGGTTTCTGTAGGAACAGCGATACTCTCCTGTTTCATTTGCTGTCGCCCCAATGAGTGTGATGGTGCTACAGAACAGGCCGTGTCCACTGCAGTCTGATGTTACAAGCCTGCTTTCAGAGCCAGTCTTGTGGTGAGGCGTGTGCCATTCCAAAATCTGTCTTCCTCTATAAAAAGGGATTTAAATAAAGGGATTTTTTTTTCTAATTAAGTGGTTTTCGCTTGTTAAAAGATCTGTTTTTTAAGACATTTGGACACCTGAATGCTGCTTACGCATTCCAAATATTTACCCGAACCGCATTAACCAAATTAAATTCACCTCCTCAGTTAATGAAGTGCGTTCTTACCTACAGGTAATCTCCAATGTGTCGGATGTGTTGATTTTGTACGTCTTATCTGTGATGTTCAGCACTGGAGGGTCAGGTACAAATCTGTGTTCTCTAGCTGGAAATGGAAGATATTACAAAAGACTTAAATAAACCCAATGCAGTTAGGTAGATTCTGGAAAGTCTATTGAACGTTTCCTTTTTATATGTATTGTGCATAAAACTAAATCTGATCCTCGGTTCATTCTAGTATAGTGCACCTTGCTAAGTGATAAAACCAGTTTCAAACTTTTGTACTGCTAAGAACACAAAATATTTTATAAATAAATGTTTAGTGTAATATAAGTCTAGACTAAATAAGTTTAGTCTAAGTAGTCAGCACATAACATTAGATGATATTGTCATTATTATTATTATTATTATTATTATTATGTACCATTACACTTTGGGTAAATCAGGAACATAAAGTACAAGTTCTGAGGCTATTTTTCCACTGGAACAGCAGCACAGCAGCCTGTATCAAAACAGGAAACTCAGGCAGATGGGCCTGAATGGCCCCACACTCCAAGCCCTGAGGTGGGGTTCCTGCTCCAAAGGAACAGGGCAAGGGACACACATAGACACACGCTAACATCGTCCTAGAGTTATAACGCACACACCCTGTTGCGTCCTGCAAACACCATTTGATCCAAGACCTACGAGATCTGATCTGATTTCAGAATTGCTAGCAACCTATTTTAATTTTAAATAAACAGGGTTGCAGGAGATCCGTGTCCAGGCGATATGGCAAAGAAAGAGCAGAGTTTTAACAGAGGTGGAGAAATTGAATAAGTAACACTGGGTAGGTATAAGAAATATATACAGGGTGGCATTTTTCCTTTTGTGAAAATGTATTTAAGACCTAAGAGGAAATAAAAAAAAAAAATAACAATAGAAGATTAAATAGGACCAGGACCACTTTTTTGTGACAATCTTGTGAAGTTGTTAGAGCACAAAAGACTTTATGAGTGATTCCTGATTATGACTGAAATATACCTATAATAGAGACAATTGTCAAATTGTTGCTCTAAAATATATAAAACTTTAAGAGTACACAGATGACATGTGCTCCTTTCCTGAGGTGATTGCAATTAGAATAACAGGAAGCAAGCAAACAGATATATTTAGAAGACCAAAACTCCATTGACGTAAGTTACAAGACAAAACTTTTAACCACAATAGTTATTATTATTATTATTATTATTATTATTATTGATTATTTAATAACAACAATAATAATGATAGGAACCATAAATTCATTGAACATTTAAATTATTGAGTTAATTACTGTAAAAGATATTTTATTTCTAGGCTAGGTGTTACACTGTATATAAGTACTTGCTTGTATTTGTTATGGATAAAGCTTACCTGTCACCCAGCAGACTCCAAAAATAACGTTGACGAGAGAAATAATTGAAAAAGTCTTTTCCATGGTGCGACAGTAATGGCAGACCGTCCCCACATGAAACCACTGGACAAACACTTCCACTGGGACAGTAATACCTCAGCTGTTCATTACTGCCTTATACAGTATGTCAGTGTAATCCACAGAATTCATAAACAGAACAAAAAGCAAACCGTTTTAGTGCTGTATCCACTTGAGGGAACCACAGAGGAAAACCTCTCGGTCTCGGGGAGAATGGAATCGTCGCGATGGAAGAGGACCAGCTAAGAGGCTGAGTAAAGGAGGACAAAATGGGAGGAAGACAAGCTGGGAGACCGAGGGAGGAGCACAAAGGAGGAAGGCCATGAGATTCATTCAAAACCTGAGAACCTCAAGCTTTGAGCAAACATACTAAATAAACCTTAATTTCTTTTCTCTCAGCAAATACATATTTTTCGTTTTCCACAAAAATTTTCCATCAATAATGGACAATGTTACACACTTATGCACAGCTGCAATATGTTCGGCTAGTTGAATAACTGAATATACTGTATATTTTTAAACTTAAAAAAAAAGTTGAATCCTATGAAAAAAATAACCTTTAAATCACCTTATAATTTAGGGATGTGGTGACTGATGAGTGATCTGAGTTACTGATGGGAAGGTGGGTGGTTCAAGTCCCAGCTCTGCCAGGTTGCTAGGTTGGACCCAACAGCAGGCCCTTAACCCTGTGTGCTCCAGGCGTTCTCCAGAATATGCAAAGAATAAAGAATTGTAATGTGCAGTAATGTATATGTGATGAATAAAGACTGAACTTAACTTATATGACCAAGAATACAAGTGTTCCTATTAAAGTACTTAGTGTGTAATGTATGTAATAATTATTAATTTTTAAAAGTCATGTGCGCATACAATGTCTGTTGTTTACTTTCAATACTTGAGTACAATTTCTTGAAGTTTGTTTTATATTTTATCAAAATGTTTCATAAATACATTTATTTAAAATAACTCTGCCAAATAGAAATAGGCTTTATAGTACTACATACAGTATGTGTCAATATATTCTAATAGTATCAGAAGTGTCTCACACTTCCAGTAAGTGTGGGGTTTGCATGCTCTCCACCATACTTGATGGATGTCCATCCCACTGTCCACAGTAGGCTGATTGGTGTTTTAAATTTTTTTAACTTAAAAAAAAAAAAAAAAAAAGGTTGATCACTGGGTATATGGGATACTCTGCCCAAGGTGTCTGCTGCGTTGTTCCCTGGGATGTTCTTCAGGCCTCCTGAGACCCTCCATAGGATTAACAGCATGCAAATTGAATGAGCAAATTGTTAAGGAATATTATTGAAATATAAATAAAACAAATAACAATAAACTGCACTTACGTATTAAATGGACACTATATTCAATTCAATTCAATTTTATTCGTATAGCGCTTTTACCAATTGGCATTGTCCCAAAGCAGCTTTACACAATCAAATGAATTATTTAAGTTTGTATGGAATTGGATGTGTATGAATAAAAAATGGTCAGATAGACCCTGGTGAGCAAGCCGAGGGTGACAGGCATGACCTCCCTGAGATGGTAATAGGAAGAAACCTTGAGAGGAACCAGACTTAACAGGGAACCCATCCTCATTTGGGTGAAACAGAAAGCAGTAAATGATCTGTATTCATACAGTGTGTTAGGTGGCAGACAGTTCAGCATAACAGTTGATGTTAATTGATGTTAATATGGAGTCCAGGTAGTTATTGAAAACTTAGGTAGCTTTGTATGAAGTTCCAGTCCTGAACTATTGAACGGTCAAGTCCTCAGAAAAACAGTTGCCAACACCAGTTGAGGCCAGAACCATCTTCTAGGTAGAGAGAATCATCCCCAGACACGAGACGCATCCCAAAGAGACACACAGGGCATCCATGTGACGAGATCTCCAACCAGAAGCGGGGCACCAGGATGGGTCAGACAGGTCTGGAGGGCAGAGGGAGTCTGGATCACTGGCAGCTCAGGAACGACATGTGTAGCTTGACAGAGAGAGAGAAAGAGTGAAAGGGGGAGAGAAAGAGCAGGACAGGGAGCAGAAGAGGAGAGATAACAGTTAGGTATGGTCACAGTCATATAATGTATAATGTTAATGTATATTAACTGTAGAGTGTAAGCGGAGACTCCGGCAGGACTAACTATGACAGCATAACTAAAAGGGAGAGCCAGAAGGAAACACAAACATAAGGGCTTCCTGAGATGTAAAGCAAACAATCACCTCACCGTCAGCAAACCTGAGTGATCAATGAGTGATCCATGAGTCCCCCAGATCTGCTCCTTTACCTAAGGCAAATCTATTTATAAAAATGCTTGATTAAATAAATAGGTTTTTAGCCTGGACTTAAACACTGAGACTGTGTCAGAGTCCCAAACACTATTTGATACTATAAACACATAATGTTTCCTTAAATTTTAGAAAAGTAACAAAAAGTTGAATTTGTGCTCCCTCAAAAAAAATCCAGTAAAGTACATTAGAAAAGTTGTTTAACAGTTAAAAAAATCAGTTATCAAACCACATATTTTACATTTCACAGGGTTGATGAATTTTTAATGTGCAAACAAGTACCGTAATTTCCGGACTATAACCCGCACCTGGCTATAAGCCGCACCTAGTACATATTTTAAAGGAAAAACCATTTGGTACATACATAAACCGCACCTGACTATAAGCCGCATGTGCCCACATTGAAACATGGGATATTTACAAAGAAAGACGGTACACAAAAAGAGTTTTCAATGTTTTAATAACATAACTTAGCTTTTCTTTTTTTTCGACTTTTTACATTGCTCCAGTTCTTCCCGCTGCCGTTTTCAGCGTCTCACCATCGACTCATCTATGCGAAATTTACGTGCCGCAGCTCTGTTTCCTTCTTTATCGGCCAGCTCGATTACTTTTAACTTGAAAGCTGCGTCATATGCTTTTCTTTTTGCATTTTCCATGATGAGGGTAGGCTTATGCTAATTTTAATCATGTACAAAGCGCGCGAAGTTACCGTACGTTAAATTTCTTCTTCTATGGTGTTTATTAGCGGTTGTGACTTGCGTCTTCCTCGACACCACATGTCTCACTCTTACCTTTTCTGCTCGAGCGCCCCTGGCGGCCATTAGAAAAAATGCATACATTAGCCGCATCTCTGCATAAGCCGCAGGGTTGAAATTGTGTAACAAAAGTCGCGGCTTATAGTCCGGAAAGTACGGGGTATGCATAATTCTGTTAAATATTCATACCGTCACATTCATTTATAGCCCCAGACTCATACACATTATCTAGCAAATGTATCCAACAACCTTCTTGTCTAGGGAACAATTGACAAACACATATACAGTACTCTTCTTGTCAATATTTTTCTTTTACAGGAAATTACAGTAATGACAAAATTATTAATGACTAGCTGAAGTACCCATCATTGATGGGAAAAGAGTTTGAAATAGTTGAAAGATTTAAGCTTTAAATTTATTCAGTGATTGTTACTTGATTGCCACCAAGTATGTTGTTAGAGTCCCAACGCAGGACTTAGAGGGAAGCATTGGGACGTGGGGCGCTTATACACCGTTCTTATTAACTCTCTTCTGTTCAGAAGGGGTATGTGTTACTATGAAGAGAAGTGCACTTATGTCTGCACAGGCCGTCTCGCTTTTGAAGGTTTTCCCGTCTCCCTATTTTTATTTCCACTTTTTCACTTTTCTACTTTCACTTTTCTCTTTTTTCTTTTCACTTTTCTCTTTTTTCTTTTCACTTTTCTCTTTTCCCTTATACCAGACCAATGCTCTAATACCTAGTGCTATCTAATATTCGCACATTGTGTGCTGGTTTCTGGGGGTTTAAATAACCTACCGGACAGGTGTAGCACGTCTCCTCTGATTGGCAACATGGCGGTGTTGTCTAGCAACTACGGCTGTCCGCTGCCCTGTCTGTCTATAAATCTGCCTAGTCATCTGCCGACTTGCCCTTCGCACGGGTGGCCAAGTTACAGCATTATTATTATTTCAGGTTGAAGCTCACCTAAATGTCTGCAAAAACTCTTTAATTTTTTAAAACTGTAATTTCACAAAATTTTGACTGGTATGACAACATTATATTGTAGCGTTTTACCGCCGGAAGGATCTTGGAGTGAGCTTGATTGCTGCCCAATGCAATGGCTGACGACCATAGGTATAGGGATAGGTGCCCTCACCCGAAAGTCCTGCAACGGTACCCGCTAGCGCTGGGTAGGTCCCTTCTTTGTCGTGCAGAGGTCATTAACCCGAAGTGTCCCGAACCTGAATGTCCATGAACCAGCCCCAGTACACATGTCCGCAAAGCCCTCGGTACCAGCAGCTGAAAGAATTTGCTCGCGCCACACGGCCGTTCCCAGCGGCAGTAGAGTAAACCTTAATGCAACGCTAGGTGAGTAAACTGTGAGTGGAGAGCTTTTACCTCTGGCCCTAGATGAGCGACTGCGGTGTAATCCGGTCTCAGGCCCACTTTAACCCAACCTAGTACCCTATGCAGAACCGGATCCTTCTCCTGCTCGGCAATAAGCTGATCACGGTCCAACTGTGGCACAGACGGAGCGACTACGGGTGATGCCCTAGACGACGCAGTAAATCGGCTGATCACCGACGGAGAGTCAGGGGGACTGCGCAGGGGGAATGTTCTGGATCTATGGTTTCAGGGATTGGTCTACATCACAACCGCACACGTGCTCTTTAACCCGCTCACAGTACCGACAATGCGTTTTGCTGCAAGTGTGTAGTTTTCCTGCTCGGTGTTGAATGGTGAAACTGTAGTCTTGTAACCGCTCAAGCCAATGGGCTAGCTGCCCCTTGGGCTCTTTAAAACTGAGCAGCCAAACTAGCGAATGTTTTAAAGCCGCGACGACTGCTAGCTGCTCGCACCACGTGATGCAGTAATTCCTCTCAGGTCCAGACAACGCGCGGATGAAGTAGGCAATAACGGGATACATGATTAAAGCTTCACGTAACTATGCGAAAGCACGCACACTGTCCCAGCAAAACGGTTGGTTCTATTTCGTTAGCCCGTGCAGCGACTTGCGATCAAGTCTTTCACGAAACGGCGGTAGTAAGAGATTTACCCGAGTAAAGTCTGTAACTGCGACACATTTACCGGTTCGGGCCAATTCTTTACCGCAGAAATTTTGCCTGGATCAGTAGCAATCACTTTAGCACTAATCACGTGACCCAGAAAAGCAGTCTCTTGCCGCAACAGCTGGCACTTTTTGGGATTAAGCCGAAAAATTCACCCGCCGGATAGCCAGAAATACTTCCCTTAAGTTGGCTAGTGCACCCTCAAACTCTTTTCCGTGCACCAGTAAATCATCCATGTAAACTACTGTACGCAACAGTTGCAAGGGATATCCACAAGTACTTTCTCCATTAACCGTTCAAATGTGGCTGGAGCGTCACATAGGCCAAAAGGCATACGCTGAAATTGCCATAGCCCTGCCCGATCGAGAATGCGGTTTTGGGCCGTGCTTCCTGGGCAAGCTCTACCTGCCAGTACTCGCTACGCAGATCCAGGGAGCTAGATGTCCGGCTGTGGTTTAGGTGTTAGCAACCTGGCTCACGGCTGCTGGGGTACGCTGTCCCCCAGTCCGTCCGTCCGTTCACCAGCCCAGAGGTCTTCCAGCGCCCAGAGCGCTTCTAGCAAGAGAGTGCTACTCTTGACGGCGGTTTTCGCTGGGGACCAGCCCGCGAAGTCGGCAGCCAGCTCAACTTGCGGAAAGAATGCGTAGGGTTTGACAGCGCCATTGTAGGAGGGAAGGCGCAGCTGCAGCTCGCCAGCTGATGGCGCACGGAGCTGTAGCTTGCTCCGGCGCTGGAACTCCTGATGAGTCTGCTCTAGAATCTGCTTCCGTCCCGAGATCCAGTGCCGGGATCCTCATCTCACCGCTCCGGTTTGGTCGCTCCTCTTTGCCCACGCTGGGTTCGTCAGGAAGATGTCCTTTCTTATTCCTTAGTTGCTCTGCTACTCGGCGGCCTACTTGGATCTTACGTAGGTCATCGATAGTGCACTCGAACTCGTTAATCTCCATCCCACTTCTGACACCAATGCGTGAAGAAGCATTTTACCGCCGGAAGGATCTTGGAGAACAAGTGAGCTTGATTGCTGCCCAATCAAAAAAGAGAACTTTATACATTTTTGAATTTTATACTTTTATACACATTTCCTTGAGAACCTCACCAACGTAATTCAGCCGAAGCGTGAACTGGAGCACAGTTAGCACAAGGTAGCACACACACACTTAACACACAAACATGGCCGAAGCCACCAACCGAACTAAACTTCCCAAACAGGGTGAACACATAGAACCAGAGTTTGTTGCAGAAAATGCACTCAGCTGATCGCTCCACCCTATATAGAGCTCGTCCTGCATGATGCTGTTCCCAAATTGTAATGTTTCCCATCAGGATGCTCTCTATGATGCAGGAGTAGAAGTTCTTAAGCACTCAATCATCTGAGGTGGTAGAGATACTTCCAGGCCTTTTTCACCACAATGTTGTGACAGGACCATGTCAGGGCTTGCATGATGTAAACATCGAGGTATCTGAAGCTGTCCACTCTCTCCTGAGCTTGCATTGAGGAGGGAGGTCTGTTAGGTAATCTTCTGCTTAGTACTAAAGTCCACTATCAGCTCCTTTGTCTTGCTGACATTCAGGAGAAGGTTGTTCCTCTGGCACCAGTTCTCCAGAATCCTATTCTCCTCCTGTCTTCTTGTTGTCAGAGATCAGGCCCACCACAGCGGTGTTGTCAGCAAACTTAATGATGGTGTTGGTAGTAGCTACACGGTCGTGGGTGTACAATGAGTACAGCACGGGGCTCTGAACACAACACTGGGGGCCCCAGTGCCTACAGTAAGGAAGGTTAAGACATGTCTGCCTGTCCTTACCGCCTGTGGTCTGCCAATTAAGAAGTTGGAGATCTATTGACATATGAATGGGCATGATGAATGCGTTTCCAGTGTTGGCATTGTCTTCCTGTCTGCAGCTGTTAGCACTGCTGGCATTGTTAGCAGTAGCATTATTAGCATAGTTAGCTTCGCTGGTGCTATTTGCATTTCTGGCTGCAGCCTCGAAGACAGCATAGAAAGTGTTCAGCTCATCTGTCAGAGACACGTCGGCGTTTAATATACATAAACAAGATGGCGCCGGTGAGGTCGGCTGCCGTCACGACTGCTCCGACCACCTTTTCTTTGTTTTTGTTCTTTAAGTTAGTTTACAGCGTTTTAAAACCGGCAAAATTACCACCATGGGGTACATTAGTTATGATAGAGACACTCTTGTTTCTATTGGTATACAATGTACTCACAATTCGACGTTTTTAACTCCGGATCCGAGCTGGCCGAGTGAGATCCTGAGGGACAACAAAGGACGCGACGCAAACCGGCGGCCTCGAGGGAAACAAGCCGGCGTCAGGAACAGGCTGAGAGCCCGTGCACACCGCACACCTCAGCCTAGCATCCTGCTCGCCAACGTCCAGTCACTGGAAAACAAGCTCGATGACCTCAGGGCCAGGATAAAGTTCCAGAGAGACATTCGGAACTGCAATCTCCTCTGCTTCACCGAGACATGGCTGAACCCAGCGGTGCCGGACCACGCCATCCAGCCGGCCGAGTTCTTCTCGGTTCACCGCATGGACAGGACGCGGGACTCGGGGAGGTCAAGGGGAGGCGGCGTGTGTTTAATGGTGAACAGCAGCTGGTGCAACAGTGCAAGCGTTGTTCCTCTCACACGCTCCTGCACACCAAATCTGGAACTACTGTCCATCATGTGTCGTCCTTTTTACCTTCCTCGGGAGTTTACATCAGTCATAATCAGCGCCGTTTATATTCCACCACAAGCGGACACGGACACTGCCTTATGCGAGCTGCATGAGGCACTCACACAACAACAAACACAACACCGGGACGCTGCGCTTATTGTGGCGGGGGACTTTAACAGTGCCAACCTCAAACGCGCAGCGCCAAACTTTTATCAGCACATCACCTGCCCCACCAGGGGCGAAAGGACACTGGACCACTGCTACACAACGGTCAAGGACGGCTACAAGGCACAATCTTGTCCACCATTTGGTAAATCCGACCACGCCGCCATCTTCCTCATGCCAAAATACAAACAAAGGCTGAAACAGGAAGTTCCGGTTCAGAGGGAGGTCGCGCGCTGGACGGACCAATCGGTGGCCGCGTTACAGGACGCACTCGATGACGCAGACTGGGACATGTTCAGAAACAGCTCCGATGGTGACGTCAGCGCGTTTACGGAAGCGGTTGTGGGATTCATCGGGAAACTAGCGGACGATACCGTAGAAAAAAAGACTATTAAAACGTTTCCCAACCAGAAGCCGTGGGTGGATAAAACCATCCGCGACGCTCTGAAATCTCGCACCGCTGCCTACAACACGGGACTCGCGTCGGGGGACATGGAACCGTACAAGGCTGCGTCATACAGCGTCCGGAAGGCGGTGAAAGAGGCGAAGCAGCGCTACGGGAGGAAACTAGAGTCACAACTCCAACAGAGTGACTCTAGGAGCCTGTGGCAGGGATTAAGGACAATAACGGATTATAAAGCACCAACATCCGGTATGATAAACACAGACGTGTCTCTGGCAGACGAGCTGAACACTTTCTATGCTCGCTTCGAGGCTGCAGCTAAAGACGCTAGCGATGCTAATGCTAGCGGCGCTAACGGCTGCAGACAGGAAGTCACTGCCAGCACCGGAAGCGCGTTCATCATCACCGAGCATGACGTGAGGAGAGCCTTCAAGAGAGTGAACACCAGAAAAGCAGCAGGACCAGACGGCATCTCAGGCCGTATTCTCAGAGCCTGCGCAGACCAGCTAGCACCTGTGTTCACTGAGATATTCAACATCTCTTTATCTCAGTCAGTGATCCCCACATGCTTCAAAGAATCCATCATTGTTCCTGCCCCAAAGAAACCTCATCCTGCTTCCCTCAATGACTATCGCCCTGTAGCCCTCACCTTAGTAGTGATGAAGTGCTTTGAATGCCTGGTCAGAGACTTCATCATCTCTTCACTACCAGACACACTTGACCCACTACAGTTCGCTTATCGTCCAAACCGTTCCACGGACGATGCAATCTCTCATCTCCTCCATACATCTCTCACTCACCTGGACACTCGGAGGGGGAATTATGTGAAAATGCTCTTCATCGACTACAGTTCTGCATTTAATACCATAATTCCCTCCACACTTACCACCAAGCTGGAGCACCTGGGACTCAGCTCATCAATGTGTCAGTGAATCTCCAATTTTCTGACTGGCAGACCACAGGCAGTAAGGATGGGTGGACATGTCTCAGCCTCCCTCACTCTCCCTCACTACCAGCTCCACCACCATCATCAAGTTTGCTGACGACACTGTTGTGGTGGGCCTGATCACGAACAACATCATGAACAACGGCCTACCTGGAGGAGGTTGGAAATCTGGAGAACTGGTGCCAGAGAAACAATCTCCTCCTGAACGTCAGTAAGACAAAGGAGCTGATAGTGGACTTCAGTACAAAGCAGGTGAGGAACTACCAGACCCCCGTCATCAACAGGAGCCCAGTGGAGAGAGTGGACAGCTTCAGATACCTCGGTGTTCACATCACGCAGGACCTGGCATGGTCCTGTCACATCAACACCGTGGTAAAAAAGGCCCGGCAGCGTCTCTACCACCTCAGACGCTTGAGAGACTTTAGACTGCCCTCCAAGGTGCTCAGGAATTTCTACTCCTGCACCATAGAGAGCATCCTGACGGGAAATATCACGACCTGGTTCGGGAACAGCACCATGCAGGACAGACGAGCTCTACAGAGGGTGGTGCGATCAGCTGAGCGCATCATCCGCATCGAGCTCCCTGACCTGCACTCGATCTACAGCAAGCGGTGCTTGACCAAGACCAGGAAGATCGTGAAGGACCTCAGCCACCCCAATAACGGACTGTTTACTCTGTTGCGGTCTGGGAAGCGATTCCGCTCCTTGAAGGCCAACACAGAGAGACTAAGGAGGAGCTTCTTCCCGCAGGCGATAAGGTCTCTCAACCACAACCACGAACTAACACAATCTTTCCATAATTTATCAAATCTATCAATCCTTTTACATCCATGAACACTATGGACAATTACACGCTCACCTTCCTTCATATCTACACTACATGTTGTACATTCACATCCTGGACCATTGCACAAAGACACTTTAATAACTTTGCACACCTACCTTCACAACTACACTACATGTTTACGTTTACATCCTGGACCAGTGCACAAAGACACTTTAATAACCTCTGCACAAAGACACTTTGTTCTTTGCATATTTGCACACCCAGTACAGTATATTTCAATTTGTACAGTATTTTTCTATTTTTATGCACATCATATTTCTATGTACAGTATATTTCTATTTTTATGCACATCATGTTTCTATTTTTATTTTTATTTTTAGTTCTATTTTTCCTAGCACATTTCTATTTTTATTTTTAGTTCTATATTTTCCTAGTTTAATTTAATTTTTCTATTTAATTTCTATCGTATTCTTTTTATTTATATTTATTTCTTATTTGTAAACTTTAATTCTCTTTTAGGGTCAATGGCAGTCGTATAATGCATTTCACTACATTTCGTACTGTGTATGTTTGTGTATGTGACAAATAAAATTTGAATTTGAATTTGATTTTGTTCGTCATACCAGATGTTGGTGCTTTATAGTCAGTTATTGTTCTTAGTTCCTGCCACAAGCTCCTAGAGTCACTCTGTTGGAGCTGTGACTCTCTCATAGTGCTGCTTCACCTCCTTCACTGCATTCCGAACGGTATAAGATGCAGCCTTGTATGAGTTCATGTGACGTGTTATGTCAGATCTCAGAGAATCGCAGATGGTCATATCCACCCATGACTTCTGATTGGGAAACGTTCTGATGGTCATTTTTTGCACAGTATCATCCGTTAGTTTTCTGATGAATCCCACAACAGCTTCCGTAAACACGTTGATGTCATCAGAGCTGCACCGGAACTGTCCCAATCTGCGTCATTGAGTGCGTCCTGTAGATCGGCCACCGATTGGCCTGTCCAGAGCGTGACCGCTCTCTGAGCCGGAAATTCCTTCTTAAGCCTTTGTTTATATTTTGGCCTAATGAAGATGGTGGCGTGGTCAGATATCCCAAACGGTGGACAAGATTCTAGCTATCTTTGGTTATAGCGTAACAACAGACCAGAGTCCTTTCGCCCCTGGTGAGGCAAGTGATATAAAAGTTCAGTGCTGTGCGTCCCGGTGTTGTGTTTGGTGCTGTGTGAGTGCCTAATGCAGCTCACATAAGGCAGTGTCCGTGTCCACTTCTGTAGAATATAAACGACACTGATTATGACCGTAAACTCCTGAGGAGGGTAAAAAGGACAACATTTGATGGTGTTCCAGGTTGGGTGTGCAGGAGCATGTGAAAGGAACAATGCTCGGCTGTTGTACCAGCTGTTGTTCACCATTAAACATATGCTGCCTCCCCTTGACTTCCCTGATTCGAGTCTAGAATCACTCTCAGCCTGCTGGAGCATTCGGCCCGAAGTTCACAAAGGCAGTTGTCCACCCAGAGGCGCTTGTGCAGGTTAAACATCAGGCAGATATTTATGTACTTCAAATTTTTAATTAAATTCTGTCCATTCTGTGTATGTTACAACTTAATAGGCAAATAGGGTATAAAATTATATCTAAAAAGTTGGACATCCCAGTAAGGACTGTTTGATCATCCTTACTGGGATGTCCAAGTCACCTCACTACCCAGACACTATCTAGACAACAATGTCTCTTAAAAACTCACAGGTATAAGCGATCAAAAACAAACAAATAATTAAATAAATAAATAATTAAATAAACAAACACAGAGGGAAGCGTTGATGGCCAACAGTCACTGTTGAGGAATTACAAACAAGCTTTTAAGGAATTCTGGATAACTGAGGACTGTAAAGGAAAGTGAATGGAAACAAATCTGATCAACTAGGAGTTCCCTGCTAACACGGTATTTAGCCATGTTAAAGCCATCCCAAACTGCAAGGAGCAAAACCGCTCAGTTCAAAGTTAACAGTGAACGATGTGGGGAACGAGTGATCAATGGCTAATCACTTTGTCAAAGGTGAACTTGCAAATTTTGTGCACACAAAATCGAGCTCGAAGAAGGCTTTTCAGAGGACAAGGTAATCCTAATTTATCACTAAATCCTAATAATACTGTGAATGAAATGAATATAATATTTAAATTTCATTTAAAACATCTATTTAATCAATAAAATGTAATCTGTAAAAAAAAATACACAATAATAATTCTTGTGTACATTCTGTTAATTTTTAAATATGTTATTCATGAGTTATACACATTACAATAATAAATGTTTGGTACATTAAGAGTAGAACATATTCAACATTTAATTTTAGTAGTGTAAAATTTCCACAGTAACAGAAACATGAATCCATGGTGTTTAGGTTATCAGGTTAACGCACAGAAAAAGTGACGTCACAGGGTGTTTAGAAAATAGGGGTTTTGTACAGAGAAGTTCCCTTTAACCGACATTCCCCAGACAGGGAGTAGGAAGTATGAAGCACACATCTTGACATCCTGTTGTGTACATTGCATTTTTACAGACATTTGCCTGCAGACAAATTTTCAATGCACAATTCCGCAAATGTTGAAAAAGATGATGAGCATGCACTTGGTCAAGCCTCTGACCTGCCTTGCCTTTTTTTGGTCATGGAGATGATGGGGTCTTCTTCTGTAAAGGCTGTAAACGTAATGATCCTTGACATGAAGCACAGCATGCCGATGGATTTTTTTTAGACTTTGACGCAATGTTCGTTCTGCTTCTGAGTCAGAAGCATGGGGACAATCTTGGTAGCAACACAGCACATGTTACATGTTAGGATTGCCTAGACTGATCCGTATGGCCTATGACAATGGCAGCAATATTGTGAATTGTTCTCTGATGATCATCATGCACAAGTTGCCGAATGTTTTCAACATTTTTGGTGTTGAACTCATTGAACGTCTTCATGATCTCTTATCATCTTTCAGTGATTTTCTTCCACTCTTGAGGTGCACGTGTCATTAAAACACCTCAAACAACTTATTGCAGGATCTCCGTAAACTTGCCAAATCATGTCAAAAGTCTCGGTGGCAGATGCACAGCCCAGTTTCATGCAAAGTTTCACATTTACTTCTTGTTTGTTATCCATGATAAAATAGCAGACATGGTCAGAATTAGCACGAGTTTCACAGCTACCGATTTACACAGGACGATGTTTTTTGGCACGCTGACTAATGAAGGTTGGTGCAGCCTTTTGCTGCCATCTGTTGGAAGTGTTACAAAACTAGTCACAAAACTTTTTGACCTTAAAAAGTATGAGGACAAGAGGATAAGAAACAATAATAGCAACCAAATGAATATGTAGTTGTAAAAAATGCTTCATAAACACTAGACTAAAGCAATGCATGAGTGATTTAAAAACAAAAATGTAATCATAGTCTGAATGTGAATCCCATTAGGAATCCATCCACCATCCTGGAGCATTTAGAGTGCCGTTAAGAGTGGTTGAAAATCATTTCCAAAACGTGTGTAGGAACTGACCCCCATAAGTTGTTATTGCAGCAAAAGATGGTTCTACCAAGTAGTCGTCTGAAGGGGGGTGGAGGGGATTTAAAATATTTTCTTTGTGCTTTTGCATTAGTAATTCAAGGTGGGTGCTTTAAAAAGTTCCTATCTTACAGTTTTGGAGTTTTGCCCCATATTGCTACACATTTGTTCATATTGTTCCACATCAAGGACGACAACCGCACGCACACTTGGCATGCTGGTTTATTATGCATACAAGGCCTTTTCTTATGTGTGTGCGTGTGTGTTTGTGTGTGTGTTAGAACTGGGCAAATGGGGGAGTTTGATTATTCTACCTCCACATGTTTCCTGTCCTGGTCACTTCTACTGGGAGCCATAGCACCTGCGCCTACTCCCTTACTCACTAGAAGAAAAGAGGGGAAAAAAGAGCATGCTTCCTATTGCACTGGCCAGTCCCTGTCCTGAATACGAAAAAAGGTCCCGACAGGAACATTTTTCATTTCTAATTGTTGTTTTCTCCTTTCTTTGTGTATTTAGCACTTGCCCTGAATTTAGACAAAAAACAAAGAGTGATGTTGATTTACTGGCAAGCTGAAAGACTCATGTAAGGATGGGTAATGAGAAAACAGACAGACGGCTAAAGAGAGAAAAAGGAAGGATATATATATATATATAAAGAAGGTTAAAGGTTATAAATAAAAAGACTTTGTACATAGACTCTTATGTGGGGAAGAAGAAATAGGATGTTTTTATATTATAAATTGTAAGACCTGTTCCTGACTTCCTGAATATTTCCAATAGAAAGAAAAAAAAAAGTTTTTCATTTCTAATCTGAATATTATGCAATTAATGATCAGTGTTAAGGGACGTTACTTTTTACACTACAAAATTACTGTCTTTAAAAAGTAATTAGTTACATTACAGTGTTACTTTCTGATAAAAGTAACTAGTTAGAGTACTTTTCTATTGCAGAAAATAAAAAACTCCTTTGTAATTCCTCAAGCATGTTGTTTTAATCAAGACCTTTATAATTATTCTACCATCATCACTCAGCAAAGTTTGGCCCATAATCTGTTACCTACTAATACTCCTATCTCACCTACGTGGTTCTGCACGGTAGCCGTAAGTACGGTTCAACATGATTCACTGAGTTTTGGCACTATGATTAGGTTTTCATCTTTCCGCGCATCTGCATAGTCAAACCGCATAGGTGAGATAGGGGTATAACAGTTAGCGGGACAGGGCTTGTAGGACGACTTTCACAAACACACAAACACTATTGGGAATGATTGGGAATGCCTCTCTGGCTCCCTGTGGGTGTGGATCCGCAGGGCTTCTGGGGTGTGCTGAGGTGTTTGTTACCTGGACATTGGGAGTTGGTGTGCTGTGGGTTGCAGGGTGGGGCCTCTGTGAATCAAACTTGTTTGTCTGGTACATCCTATGTTAGCTTAATCGGATTTAGATCTGTGGAATTTTGATGCCAGATCAAACAACCTTGTGCAATTTGCCTACTGGACCCAGTGCCCGGTGGACTTTGGTGCTATTACATTGTGTCTAGCATTGACTTTTTTTTTTCCATTTGGTTTGTGCTGCATTGGCTTTTTTGCAGGCATGGCATGATCATTGAATGTTAAACAACAATGTTACAGTTATGGCTAATCTCGTTATGTCTTTTAAGTACTTTTAAATTTGTTTCTGTGTATAACTATGTAAGAGTTATGGCTATGAGGACACCCTGTGCAATAATGTCAATGCAATTCGTTTAAAAATCACCCCATCACATCTATATACATAAGTGCTTGTCCTTATTCGACATACCATTACAAAAACCATGGCCATTAAAATGTAATTGTCCATGAAGTGTGTCTGTGGGTATTTAAAAGGAAAATAAAAAACATAAGTCAGACATTGATGTTGAAGGAGGCCTGTCTTCCAATCACTGTTCCAGTTCATCCCAAAGGTGTTCCAGCTGGTTAAGTTCAGGGATCTGTGCAGGAGACTCGAGTCCATCCAGTCCAAACACCAAACTCATCAAACCATGTCTTCGTGCATAGTGGTACAGTTATACTGGAACAGAAAATGGCTTTTTATTCCAAACTCTCTAAATTCTCTACAATTCTCTAAAATGTCTGTATGTTTAGCATAAATATAACCCTTCATTGGAACTAAGGTGCCAAGCCCACACTTTGAAAAACAGCCCCAGACACTTACCCTTCAACCACCTCCCACCAAACTTTCCTGCTGGAGCTTTGCATTTTCAGTAGACAGGGTTTTCTTAAAATCAAAGACCAAACCCATATTCATCCACCAAGTTGCCAGATAGTAAAGCTTATTCAACACAGAGTCCACCTCTACACTATGCCACTTACTGTGCATTATAACCATAGTCTTGTGTGCTGGTGTGGAAACCCATTTCAACAAACAGAAACAACTGAACTCAAAACGTAGGAAGGATCTTCACATACTTTTGTCATATAGAACAGTTAGGACAAGTGATTTATAGGCAGTAAGACGTTTTTAACCCTCCCATTCTACCTGATAAGCAATCACGGACAGTTAGACAATGATGATGGCAGGGGTTTCATATACTGTATTGTATTTGATGGAAGTGTGCAAGGTGTGTCAGTTCCTGTTCTGTCACCAGAGAAGGGCACTGGAAAAGAAAACAGAAAAATTATGGGAAATTTTCTTTAGGGCCAGACAGCAGGGAGCAACAAACCGACAAAAGAGACTGTGAATTTAATTACGCACACTATTCATGTAATCGTGAGACATTTTTAAAATGTTCCAACCCTGTTCCAATCTAGTAAACTTCAAACCACAATGTAACATACTGGACATGTAAATGTCTTCAGGTTTGTAGGGTCTTTTGTCAGATATTACGAGAACGTCTACCAGGAAGTTTTAGAGCACTTCATGCTTCCCTCCACTGACCAGCTTTATGGAGATGCTGATTTCATTTTCCAGCAGGATTTGGCACCTGCCCACACTGCCAAAAGTACTAATACCAGGTTTAAGAACCATGGTATCCCTGTGCTTGATGGACCAGTAAACCTACCCGACCTAAACCCCATAAAGAATCTATGGGGGACAGGAATAAGGAAGGTGCGACAATGACCCGACAACACAGAAGAGCTGAAGGCTGCTATTAGAGCAACTTGGGCTTCCATAACATGTCAAATGCTACAGATTGATCGCCTCCATGCCACATCACATACACTGCTGTAATTCATGCAAAGCAAACCCTGACCAAATAGTCAGTAGTCCCACATTGCTGTTAATTTTTTTTTATTCGTCTAAAGTAATATTTAAATTTTCTGAGATACTAAATTTTGGGTTTTTGTTAGCTGTAAGCCATAATCATGTTTAAAAACTACAGAGTTACAGAATCATATTTTAATACATCTGTATTGTAGTACATTCTAAGTACATTGTACTATATTGTACTTTACAAAACTGCAGTATTATGGTACTTATCCCAGTTTTTATCCCAGAAACTGCAGTTATTATTTGAAAGGGAAATGCTTAACAGTATGACTCAAATGCATTTAATCTACCATCACAGTTCACCTTAGTAGGAATGCATACTCTTGTACATCCATGCAGTGCAGGGCTTTAGGAGTAAAAAAAACAATCCATGAAGTTTATTAACCACCTTAACAGTATAAAAGAATGAAAGACAGTATGTAATGTGTCTAATGGAAGTTACGTAAATGCTAGTCAGAGGTGAGTAATTAAAAGCATTTAAATGCTAGTCAGAAATGAGTAAATGCTAATCCAAGGTGGCTAAATGCTAGCTAGAAATAAGTAAATGCTAGTCAGAAGTGAGTAAACGCTAATCGAGGTGGCTAAATGCTAGCTAGAAATAAGTAAATGCTAGTCAGAGGTGGCTAAATGCTAGCTAGAAATAAGTAAATGCTAGTCAGAGGTGAGTAAATGCTTGTCAGAGATGGGTGAACGCTAGTCAGAGGTGAGTAAACACTAGTCAGAAGTGGGCAAAGTAACACGTTAGAGTACTTGGATTACTTTTTTAATGCAATGAGTAATCTAATGCGTTAGGTCTACCATTTAAGTACTCATTTATTTAGTTATTTTTAAAAAAATGTAATCTGCTGTTCAAACAATTTATGTAATACGTGAGGCAGACAGCAGTAATTCCCAATCCATTAGTGTGTGTGTGTGTTTGTGTGAAAGTCGTCCTACAAGCCCCGCCCCGATAACCCACCCTCCTGTTATTTCTGCTGTTATACCTTATCTCACCTATGCGGTTTGACTATGTGAGGATCAACACACAGAAAGATGGAAACGTAATCACAGTGCCAAAACTTGCGGTAAATCATGATACGGCGACCGCGTGAAATCACGTAGGTGAGATAGGGGTATTAGAAGTTAACAGATTATGGCCCAAACTTCGCTGAATGATGATGGTAGAATAATTATTAAGGTCTTGACTAAAACAACATGCATGAGAAATCACAAAGGAGTTTTCGTTTTCTCTAACTAGTTACTTTTATCAGAAAGTAACACTGTAATGTAACTGATTACTTTTTAAAGACAGTAATTTTGTAATGTATTTAGTTACTTTAAAAAACGTCCCCCAACACTGGTCAGAAAGTTAGAGGTGCATAAATACTAGTCAGAGGTGTGGAAAGGCTAACAAGAGGTGGGTAAACACCAGTTAGAGGTGAGTAAACATAGTCAGAGGTGCGTAAACAATATTTCAGAATTTAATAGGTGAATAGGTGCCATTTACCTGCATGTAACATCCACTACAGCCCTGATACATTAACCTTATTGGATGTGGTGAAAAATTTCGCAGTGGTTCGACTCTCCTGTCATTAATATCTCAGACAAATTTAAAGCAAGTCGGCCTTCAAGTGATGCAGTGGTAAAGTGCTTGCCCTATCATCCTGCTGTAACCTCTTGCAGCCGGAGGTCTAAAGAGAGCTGATTGGCCAGCTGATCTCAGAGGGGCGGGATGAGAGGTACTAAGTGCTCCCATAATAATCACGGCTCTACAGCCAATCAGGGGTGTCTGTGAGCTCACGCAAGCAGAAGGAGCAGATAGCGCTGTCCTTCAAGTGTGCAACAAAAACAACAAAAATATTATTTTAATATTGCAATTATTTTAATATTTTAGTAATAAAGCCTCTGTGTGACTTTATGCATTGTGTTGCAGCCACATGATTGGTTAACTAGACAGTACAGTATAAAATTTTACTATCAACTGCTTCATGTTTAGGTATTTGGTGTTCAACAAGCTATCCGTTCATTTACTGGTAATTTTTTCATTTAGAATTCAAGAAAAACAAGAGCTTAAACAATTTGGAAAATTTAAATAAAGCCTCATTAATAATTACAAAAGTACAGAAGATATCAGAGTTGTTTGATCAGGAATAAAGAGGAAAAAAATTCAAGTCCAAGACGCATTTACAGAGTTGATATATTGCTGTTGCAATAACACTGCCGTTTCCAGACATGGTCAGGAGCAGAAGTCAAAGGTCAATCACATGTTAGGCTGAGTCATCCAGTGCTGTATATTTTTCACTGATGATTCTCAGATTGCACTCAAAACAGGATGATCCAATACCAGACATAAAGATCATTATTCACCTTTTATTTTTAACAGCAGTTTACAGGAAAAATCAGTGCCATCAGCTGATGTCTCCCAAAGGAGTGGAGAGGGAGGGGTATATACAGTATATATATATATATATATATATATATATATATATAGAGAGAGAGAGAGAGAGAGAGAGAGAGAGAGAAAGAGAGACATGTTCAAGGTCATGGGACAAAAGGTCATGAAGGTTCACCATTGAGCTCAACGAGGAAGTGGTGGATGAGCAGGATACAGAATACACCTCCACTGACAGGAAACCCATCTTCTCTATCTGGTGACAAACACTTCAGGGGTGTCTACCTATCGGACATGGACAAATGTCTGTGATTAGATTCTGGTTTAGATTATAAAGTCAAACCAAAGCAGTGGGGTTTATGTTTGACAGATTATGGTATCACTTCATGTAAATAGTTTACCTATAAATAGTGTGTGAATGTGATAAACAGTTGATGAAATAAAAAAAAAAAAAATGCAAAAAAGTAGATTCTTCTGATGTAGTAAAAAACCCAGAACAAATGTTACAGTAAATTATAGTATCCAAAATAATATATTATAGTATTACTGTGACACTTCAGATATTAGCATGGTGAGTACTATAGAACTTTATAGAATACCAGGATAGGTACTACTGTATGGCACATCAGTGGGTATCATTGTAGTACTATGGTGTGTACCACAATATCATAGCCATGCTGATATTCAACACAATACAGTGAAACCTCGGATTGCGAGTAACGCGGTTAGCGAGTGTTTCGCAAGACGAGCAAATATTTTAAATAAATTTTGACTTGAAAAACGAGCAAGTCTTGGTTTACGAGTACCGAGTATCATGTATCACGCATCAGAACTGAGCCAGTGGTTTTTCTCTCTCTTGCGCTGCAGAAGTGAGTAATCGCCTCCTCTGCTGGGTCTTACTGGTATAATCATCATCCGTGCACGCATTTTTCCCCTCAGCCTATCGTTATGTATGTGCATGCGCGTAATTTGACACCGTGCCGTTTCACACACTCTCTCTCTCTCTCTCACCTTTAGTAAGAGAGAGAGCAGCAGGCAGGCACTGTGACCTAACACACAGCGTCTGCATGCATAAACGGAAACACTTATATGTCGGGATTTATTTTGACTTTTTTTAAAGGTAAAGTGCAGGTTGATTTGTTTTATTTTTACTTTATATTTTGTATTCATTATTTTTATGTATTTATTTTTTATGGGCTGTGGAACAAATAATTTGAGTTTCCATGTTTTCTTATGGGAAAGTTAAATTTGTTTTACGAGTGTTTTGAAAAACGAGCCCACTTCCGGAACTAATTATTCTTGTAAACCAAGGTTCCACTGTAGTATGATATTGCTTAAATAAATAAATAATCCAAGAATTTGCAGGTTAGACTAAGGGCAGTCTCAAATTGCCTGTAGTGTGTGAATGAGCGTGTAAGTGAGTGTATGTGTATGTGCCCTGTGATGGATTGGTGCCCTGTCCAGTGTGTACATTGCCTCTTGTCCAAAGACTCCTGGGATAGGCTTCAGGCCCCCCATGACCCTGTACATAGGATAAGACGTTATGGACGATGAGTAAGTGAGCTGAGGTGTTTTTTTTCTCTTATCTGTATTACGCAGTTCTAAACTGCTCTTGTAGTTTGTACTTAAGGAACTTCATGTGTAGCCAGTGTTCAGATATTTAATGAAATTCTATTCAATTCAACTGTATTTGTACAGCCTTTTTAACAATGGTCATTTCTGAAAATCATGGGTGTTCTTTTTTTTTGTTGCTTCATTCAGTGTAAAGCTTCACCCTTTTGTTTGGACATGCCACAATGCTAAATTGGATTAGGGAAAGTTTTATTGTCTATTTATGATGTGTCAAAAAAAACACACTACCCCTATATTAGTATATAAACAAAATACTTGAAAAACAAAATAATCTGAGAAGAGCTTTAAGGATTAAAACATTCTGTTTCATCTTGTTTTGCAAATTTTAGAACTGTTTATCATTTTGTAGGCTTTTTGTTCTTAAAATTAATTTATTACCTGTTTGAAGTGACAAAGTGATGCAAAAGGATAACAAACAGTTAGTGATACTGTAAGGAAGTATGCCTGTACCATACTTGCAATCCTTAGTGTCCATTGTAAAATAGGGTTGGGTACCGAAAACCGGTGCCAATACGGCACCGGTACCTATACATATGTACCACGTATACGTATGTACCGAAACGAAACAATGCGAATTTCGGTGCCTCATTTCGGTCACACTTAAATGCTTGTACTGTCGAATAATTGACGCAGTTGTAATAAGCATCAGATTCATCAACACACATGATCGCTAGGAAAATTTAAATACTTCATTCACGGGGTGTCAGAAATGTTCGGAAAAATGAATTATTTCCTTAATTAGAAAAACCTTGAGAACTTCAGAAAGCTTTGATAATACAAATCCAAAACATTGTTGCAGTAATGTTACTGTCCATTTTATTTTTGTAGATAAAAAGTTTATTAGATTAGATAAAAAAATTGAAAGCACAAATCATCAGGAAATGAGACTATCCGAGATGCGTGTGAATGCAGCAACTAACGATACACTTACACTGACGGCAGCAGGGGGTCTACCGCTATCTTAGCTTGCTAAATTAAACAACTTTCGTTAAAATGCCAAAAACTAAACTGTTTTACCTAGAGCAAATGTTTTACAGCAGTTGCGTGTAAAAGGGGAAACATATCAAATCTAATGAAACATTTGAGGGCACACGGACTAAACTTAAAAACAAAGGGTTGCACCGTGATTGACAGTTTGCGGACAACAGCTGGCACTATCGGTGTGGATGACCCCAGCCCCAGTCATACCAACCGTAGCAAAAAGGAGTCCATGATTATGATCCCGACAGCAGCCTTTCCGCAGGTTAGTCGTAGGCTAATGTAATGGTAATTGCAAAATGTTAATTGCGAAATGCAAATTCATAGTCTTTTATTTAATTTAATTTTAAGGTCACGAGCAGTTGTCTAAGCATTTTACTGCATATCGTACTGTGTGACTGTGTTCAAATAAAATTTGAATTTAAAATTTGATCTTGCATTCATGCTAACAAATGGTCAAACGATTTGTAAAATACTAATGTAGCATGGATTCTGTTTATAATTATAGCTTTCCAGCTAGTAATACAACATTTACCATTGCAAATAAAGCTAATTTGACTAAGGAGAATTTTATTTTATTTATTTTTTGTTCAATAAAAATTTTTTTTTGAGTCATTCACCATCATTTTGTGGCTTTTGTAAAGTATCGGTTCAGGCACCGTTTTGGCAACGGTACCATTTTAAAGTATCGATTTGGCACCGGTATCGAAAAAACCCGAACGATACCCAACCCTACTGTAAAAGCATGTAGTAATTTAATAATGCTCTTGTGTTTTGCACGAAAATGGTTTGAGAACGTTCAATGTCCAGGAGATGTCAGTATAGAGCTGAGAAAAGTAAGCCTTCGATACTAAATGGCAGATTCCAAATCTTAGTCCTGGATCCCACATATCCCCCATTTAGTTCTTAATGTTTTTCCTTAAGTACCTGTAGATGATTAGTTATCACTTTGCACTTTTAACCCACTGTTTGTGCACTTTGAATACACAAACAGTGGGTTAAAAAAAAACTAACTTTAACTCGTAAACATCCAGCACATCAGGCGATGGATATTCCCCACAATGGGGGACACCCAAGTGTGTCTGAGAATTTGGGGGGGGGGTTGGAGTTACCTTGCTCAAGGGTCCAACATTGTCAGCCCGGTGACATTGGAGCTCAAACCGGGGACCCCCAGGTCAGGAGTTCAAAACCTAAACCACCAAGCTACCCATCTACAGCGTTACCTAGGGCTGAAGACTATCACAGGGAGCTTAGAGCACAGAGTGGAGTATACACTGGATGAAATGACAGTGTACAGGCACACGCACACACAATTATACAGTATGGGAATGCTTATCAGTCTACAGTGCATGCCTCCAGACTATGAAAGGAAACCAAAGTATATGAAGGAAACCACAAAAGCACAGAAAGAACATGCACACTACATACAAAAACACCAGTGGTGAGAACCCCTATCCCTCGAGGTGCAACAGTGGAAACAGGACCTACCGAACGTACTTCGAGCAAATGCCAACACCATAATAAATGGTGCTGAAGCTGTAACAAAACAGTGATGTGAAGAGTAAGCGCAAATTTAATCTGATAGATTAAACAACGTGGCTAATTTTATTGAAATGTATGAAAAATATATAAATGTGCCTTTCTAGTAGCATTAGATACATTAAGAGGTATTTATTTATTTATATACCTGTTTTTTTTTTTTTTGTTTTTTTTTTAAGATACAGGGTTACACATTATTCTTGAAACTATTCCTGGCTTTAAATGTACTAAATTTACAAACAAATGTACAAACTTTTATGAATTAAAAAAAAAACAATTAAGTGAACATAGTAATTTAAACATTATTTACATTAGAAAACCGATCAACAACACACTGAAAAGAATCGTCATCCATGTTTTTTGATGGCGTTTTTATTCGAGGATCTCTTCAAAGACTGCCTTGTCTGTATTAATGCCGTTCTTTTCATAAAGTTCTTCCACAAAGGCCCTGCAGATTTCCTTTGCACGCTTTTCTCTTCGCAGAGCGTTCGAATACTCCCTTGCCATGTCTTCGTGTTTCTCAGACAGCTGAAAAAACTTTCGTTTCCACATCAGTGCTGAGCCAGCATATGCGTGTTCCTGGGGGGCAATGAGAAAAGCAAAATATTAGAAGAGAAAATACTATCAAAACGAGTAATGATACAAACACTGTAAGACAGAGATGCATACAATGGTTTGTTGTCAGAGCTCTTGAAAGCTTTTCTAAGTTCATCATATACACCGTTCAGGTATTACATTAAAAATACCAGCCTGATATTGTGTAGGTTCCATTGTGCTCTGACTCATGATGTGCTGTGGTATCTGGCACCAAGGTATAAGCAGCAAATGCTTTAAGTTGTATAAGTTGCTAGAAAGGACTTCAATGGATCAGAGCAGTTTTCTGTCACAAGCCTGCACAATCTGCCCAGTAACTCCACCCAAGGTTTTCCATGCTCCCCGGGCTGATTACCTTAGTACACCTGTCCCTAATTTGGCAACCTACTGGAGGCTTTAAATAGAGGCAGAAGAATCCACTCCTGGCCGATGTATCTTACTTGCGTGCCTATTTCCCCTGCTTTTTACCTGCGATTCTCTAGTATTTTGTTTCTGTGTTTGACCTTGCCTGTTCTTTGGATTTTCTCTTGTGCCTAGCCCTTCAGATTATCCCCCTCTCTTTGGATTACACTACTATATGACCTCACCTGTTTAACGACACTGCTTTTGGATCATGCTTCCGGATATCACTGCCTCCACTGCTGGATTCTCGTTGCCAACCCTCCTCTGTTTCACAAACTTCTCACTCGCTCAAACCGCGGTTCGGGACACTAATGACGGAGGCAGCCAGACACCTACTGGGGCTTCCCCAGGGGGAGACTGTATTCGCTATCATCACATGAGAGAGAGGCTATGAACAGATATATCCCAGAATCCACGGCTGCCGGAATCATCCACGCTTCATCTTTTTCTTTGTGGCTAAGAAAGACAAGATGCTACGGCAGTGCATTGACTATCGAGGTCTGAATGAAATAACAATCAGGAATCGTTACCCTCTTTCCCTTATGTTGGCTGCATTCAATCTCCTTCAGAGAGCCAATGTTTTTACTAAACGTGACCTTTGTAACGCCCATCATCTAGTCAGGATCAAGGAAGGGGATGAGTGGAAGACTGCTTTTAACACCCCATTAGGACACCACAAGTACCTGGTGGTGCTGTTCAGTCTTGCCAACGCCCCGGCCGTGTTTCAGTCATTGGCCAACTACGTTCTCAGGGACTTCTTAAACATTTTCGTATTTGTCGCAAAAAAAAAAAACAGCCCTTCAACATGTTATCCAGACATTGACCCTATAAAGAGCAAAGTTTAATGTACATTGAGAAGTGCTGTATCCCCTTTACCAGTCAAAACATGTATAAAATAGCTGTATTAATTCCCATGCAAAAAACACTTAGATACAGTCACAATATACCCAATAGCTCACAAAGACAAATAGACGATTATATAAGAAAAAAAATGTAAACACTACCTTTCATGACAACAGCAGAAGACAAAGAGGTTTGGTGTTGAACATTATGTTTGAGAAATCGGTCAGTTCTAAGGAAAGCATGGACAATCTTTCAAAAAAAAGTTAAGCAATGGTTTATTTTGATTCTTCACAAATACTTTGTTACTGACAGAATTTTACTGGATAAGTAACCTTGAGTGTTTTCATTGGGTGGGCCTGTTTTTTTAATTCGGTGGTCTCAGGCCCACCAAGGCTACATATGGCAGGCACTGACCATTTGCAGAAGATGTGCTGCATGCGGGCGGTGCGATGCCATGTATTCCCAAAACTTCAAAGGCGAGTGAAGGAAGAACTTTCAAATGACCACCGCATGAGAGAGATCTTGGCCCGTGGCGAGCATTCCAGCGCCAGTGGTGCCCAATACACTTCCGCAGCACCCTCATCTAGGCCACGCACCAGCTAATGTGAAACAGCCACCGACAAGGAAAAGCCGCTGGGTTTGCCCGCTGTGTAAAACCTCGCCTCATGTCTATGGTGAGCCAAAGATCTTTTGGAAGTGCAGAAACAAAACAATTCCACCAGTCCTAGTTTACAGAAATAACTGGCAGGTCATACTACTGATTGGTTAGCACACCAAAGTGATTAACTGTCGAACTGATTGGCTCTGTTGAGTGATGCGTATAGCCATGCCCAACTCAAGGAGAAAAGCACTAGATTACTGTATAATGTTAATAGATCATGGACATTTACTACTATTTTATTACTGCTATCCATAAGTGTTGTTGTTACTGTTATTTTATTACTTTGAGAAAGACAGCTACTTACGTGCTCTACATAACTGGTGTGTGTTTCTGTTGAGGGAAGTGCGTCAGGTAAGGGTTGAGCTGCACTCTCAGCTGCTCTTTTTGAAGTTGCTGTGGTTCTGGGTTTCACTGTTTTGGGCTACAGATAACACCACATTAAGGGTGAGCGACAAAACCAATTTTTTTACATAGAAAGCAAGCAAGAAAACAGGAGATTTTGGTTCTTTTTTTTTTTTTTTTTTACAGTAAGATACCTGTAGATGCTTTGGTAAGTTAAATTTCCCCCAGTCAGGTACAGCACCCTCCCTCAACCTGACAGTTTGCCCAGTTCTGTCGAACCATTTTGCTTCAAAATGACAGCTGCAAAGGCGTGCATGCTTAGAAGGATCTTTTTCCCTCCTGCACTTTCTTACCCAGTCTGCATAAGTGTCTGGAAATTTATTCTCATCTGGGAATCTGAAATGATAGAATAAAGATAACTAGTGACTATAAGAACTGGAGTTCTTATTGCTCATGCAAAAAAAATAATAAAATACCCACTTGTGAAATGTAATGCCTTGTTCACGCCAGTAGCTATTATTATAGTGCCTGCAGTTTACAGCAAAACATTGCAAGCCTTTTGATTTAGATACGGACACTTTGGCCATCGCTTTACTTTCCGAGAAAATAGCTCGCTCCAATATGGCGGCGCTGCTCGACAACCAGGATCGACACTTCCGGGTTGCAGAACCCGGAAGTATGTAATTAGACAATTATATTAGGTAGGCAATTATAATAAGGGGTGTTTTATACGCATTTCAGAATAAATAAATTAATGAGTATGTTGAGTTAGTTTCTAACTAACCTAATTATCTGTTTTGAAACTTATTACTGTATCTACTAAAACACACCGGAAATACGTCATCGAACTTATCAGCACATCAAAGTCAGCACATCATACACGCATTTTTTTTTTTAGCTTGTCATAACTTTTAAGCTTGAAATTAAATGGTCAGGCAGTATAGTATTTTTGGCTTCTCTACATACATCCAAATATTATATTAATAGTCAAGTTTCGTATTTAGTACACGATCAGATAACATAATTAAGCTTAAATAATAACTTAACCACGATTAAATGTTACTTATTGAAATTCGTGTATTATATCAATTTAATAAGCATATTATTAATAAACTTAAATAAGTATTATAGGTATTATATTACAGTTATTATTCTGTTTGTTGCAGCGCATCCTAACTGTGGCGTTTTCTGACGCGGCAGATTTCCTTAGCCAATCACTGCATTATATTGTGATGACGCATATTATAATGGGCGGGTCTTCCTGATAGACTAATCAGATTGTCTGAACAGCTAGCAAGTTTGTTTGAGCGAGACCAGTGGCTTCAGGAACATGAACGGAGCTAGCGAGTTAGCCGGTTAAATAAGTGTGATAAGTTTTACAGTTTGCTTTCTATTACAGATATACAGTTTGGTTATTTAGTAAAAATGCCTCCCCGGGCCGCTTCCCGGCCTGTTGAGGCGAGGTTGTTCTTTGTGCTTTTGGTGTTGAGCGCCCTGAGTACAGAGACAGTCTCAGGTATCCAGGAGGAGAATAAATTACCGGAAGTGCAGCAACAGCAGCAGGCTGAGGAGGTAATGTTACCTGTTTAACATGAAATACACCTCTGTACATCTGGGCCATGACTATAGAGAGTCAGCTTACTCTTATCTGTGAGGTTAATCGGTATTTCCTGTATTTAATACATTAGCTACCTAGCTGTCTGCCTGCCTGCCTACATTTAGGCAGGCCAAGCTGCTTCTCCTTTGTATTGTGTTTGTGTGTGTGTGTGTGTGTGTTTGTATTGTGTGTTTGTTTGTGTTTATTGTATCTTTCTTTAGTAAGTGAATATTGGGAACATAATCTTTCCAGATCTAACCTATAAACTAATCAGTGATTCCTTCATTCACAGAACTCATAATATATATATATATATATATATATATATATATCAATGTGGTATCAAAAAGTTTCAGACTGGTTTTGTAACAGATGCCAGTACAAGGCTGTACGAACAGTCACAGGGAGCACCGACCTTCATAAGTCAGTGTGTCAAAAAACTTCGTCCTGTGTACGTCGGGAGCACGTATGTTTTCACATGGACAACATTTTAGAACAAAGATAGAACATGAAAATCTGTGTGAATCTGCCACAGACATCTGACACGATTTGGCAATGAGTCGTTTGAGGTTTTTTAAGAAGCACATGTGCTTCAAAGTTCCAACATCACTGGAAGGCAATGAGAGATCAGGAAGACCATCAACCTGCATGATGATTGTCAGAGAAGAACCCACAACATTGCTGCCATTGTCGGAATGTCACTTAACAGTCCAGGCAATCCTCACTGCCGAATTTGTTCCCAGCCTGCTGACCCAGGAACAGAAGGAGCATCCGGTCAAAGTCTGCCAAAAAAAATTTGTTAGCGTATCATAGATGACCCGTCCTTCATGTCAATTATCATTATCGGCGACGAAGCAACAGTCTTTACCGTGGAAAAGTCTATAATCTCCATGAGCAGAAAAAGCAAGACAGGTCCACAGCTCGACATTGTGCATGCTCGTCTTTATCAGCATTTGTGGCATTGTGCATCGAGGATTCGTCCCCAGGAGCTATTCTGTCAATAGTGAATTCTACAGCCAGGTTTTAAGGCATCTGAGGGAGCATATTTTATAAAAAAAAAAAAAAACTTATCTAATTTCTAAATTTCTTAATACCACCTCTTATTAAAAAAGTTTAATATTCAATTGTTTAAGAATTCAATACATATGAGAATTCTGACCTGTTATGTTTCATCTGTGACTTTGATGCCTAGGATTTCTCTTAACATACTGTAACGTTACCGAACCCTGACAACCTTGAGATCAAGCTCAAACTGGTTCAGTGTCAGGGTCAGGAGTGTAGAAAAGCGGTCTTATGTCTTTATCATTTACACCAATTTCTAATAAAACTGCAATAACGATTTTTGTCTCTCTCTCTCTCTTTTTATTTTTATTTTTTGTCTGTACAGAAAGCGCCAACTGGCCAACCTGCAGTTCCAGCTGTCAGCCCAGATGAACCAAGTAAAGACAACCTTGGATTTATCCATGCGTTTGTTGCAGCAATTTCAGTCATCATCGTGTCTGAGCTGGGAGATAAGACCTTCTTCATCGCAGCCATCATGGCCATGCGCTATAACCGGCTCACAGTCTTGGCAGGCGCCATGCTGGCACTGGGTCTCATGACCTGTCTGTCAGGTAGAGTCGCATCAACCTTCTCGTTGTTCTTTGTATATGTGCATATTATGTTTGGGTGTAAGAAGTATGTAGTCTGAGCGTTGCTGAATCTAGGAGAAATATTGTTCAGATAGGACTTGTTGTAATTGTTCTGACGCAATTGGAAGATTCTGTTAACGCTAGCCTGTATTGTGTTGTAGGGAAAAAAAAGTCAGTAACATTTTACTTTGTGGTCAATCTGATCCATGTCACATGTCACCTAAGGGCAGGTCACGTTGAACATTTTTTTTTTTTTCCCGCCCCAGAAAAGAGCACCACATTAACTCACAGTTGTAGCTCTTAATGTTGTGATGTGTGCCCTGGTAAAACATGAAATAATAACAGCATTGTATTTCCCTAGTTGATAAGCAACGTAGATTATCCTTCTAAGCGACAAGAGCAGGCCTTGTCAGACCACTGCAAAGTAGATTATTTTCCTTTATGTTTACGTCGCGTAAAGTTGTGCTTTGCCCTAAAAAAATACTCCTGTTAGTTCTCAGACACTGCCGTTCTGTAAACTGACAGTTTAACCATTGTTTACACACTGCTCGGACAAATAAAAGGCCACAACCCAGCAAAAGTAAATCGTTGAGAGCCTTCCACTGGGTTATCACTCAGTGATAATACATTTCAGCTGCAACATGCTATTAAAACCTAACTGATGCAGTAAGTATCTTCTCATTTCTCAAACAACCATGTCTTAAGACGTATCCTGTGGTTGTGACAAAAATGTTAGTTTCAGAAGGGTCAAATTATTGACCCATTAAGCAAAGGGTCTGACTTTTCTATCATACAAGATTGTGGTGAGACATTGTTGTGACATTGCATAAGCTCATTAAATCGAAGCCACAGCTGTAATCAACGCAAAAGATGGTCCGATGAAATATTAGTGTGCGGCTTTTTTTTCCGGCTGGACAGCGTATAATTTTTTTCTGTTGTCAGTAGGGGCATCCAACGTTAAACCTGTGCCAAAGTTGTGTGCGGATTGGATAGTCCATTGTGGCGACAGAAGCAGCATCACAAATGCTCTCCAGCTTCATATTTTCATTTTCCATAATAAATGAGTTGTTTCTGGCAATGCCCCAAACAGGTCATCACTACAGCCGCTGCGTCGTGGTGTAGCCAGCCTCTACAAACACCACCATTTCTTACACAACTTTTGTTTAAATGCCCTTCCAGTGCTCTTTTTTTCCTCAGTGTGCTTTCTTTTTGGAAGGTTGGCTGACTCCATGTAAATATTGCCACATACTGTACTAGTCTGGGGCTAACACTAGCAGCAGACAAGTTATGGAGCTCGCCTGTAGAGCAAACAGAAATGGTGTGGTGGCTGGCGTTTTAGTGTGTGCGTATTTGCGGCAGTGCTGCGCTGGCCCGTCTCTGTGAAGCATCGACATGCAGACCACAGAGGAGCAGGAGAACAAATCTGCACATTAATCAAATCAAAGCATTGAAAAAGAACTAATTACATGCCTGTTTTGGTACAAATGTATGTGTAACGTGGATAGCCATCTTGACATTGTGAAAAGATGTGTGTGTAGTACTATGAAACATTAGGGTTGCACGCTTTGATTTTAAAAATTCGCATTGTATTTAGTTTGACACGTCCCGCAATTTAAAGTTTAATCTACAATATGTAATAGACATTTGGAAAAAATGCAGTTACGTATTGAGACTTCTTCTTTCTTTTTTTTTTTTTTTTTAAATCTATCACCACACTCGCGCACACAATCAATTTTTTAAAATACATTTTAATCTATATATTTCTTTGCATTTGAGGTGATGATGTGCTCCAGTGTGGTAAAAGATTAATATTTGTTGAATTGTTTAGAACTAAGGCATAAGGTGGTCCCTAGTGATTTCCATCTCTAATATTTTAATATTAAAAATACCGTTTGGTGTTCAAACTTATTTCTGTAGAGTAAAAGCAAACGATGACATGTCAGTTGCAGGCAGGTAACTTATATTTCCAGGCTAGTGTGTTTATTAGTTTCTGAAATCCCTTTTTTCACAGCATGGGCACCTTGACCCTTACTAAGCACTGTGTTTAAATGGGTTAATTTTCTATGCGATTTACTGTGACACTGTAAAATATTATGCAAAACAAGTATCATCTTTAGTTATAATTCAAAATAATTCCTAATGCTATCGTATCAATTAATGATTAATCATTAACATCTGTATTTTGTGGCAGCAGCTGTCTCTGCGTGTAGGGGCGCGGGAAAAATGAGGGAACAAGCGTTTACAATACCTGATAGAGTATGTACTGTATGTTTATGTAAGCTGAAACAACACAACAGCAGTATTTCTGACATGAGTGTCTGTTCTTTGTCATCTCTCTAGTCCTCTTTGGATACGCCACCACGATCATCCCACGGGTCTATACCTACTACATCTCCACAGTGCTGTTTGCCATCTTCGGGGTGAGGATGCTGAGAGAAGGGCTGAGGATGAGCGCGGACGAAGGCCAGGAGGAGCTCGAGGAGGTGCAGGCTGAGATTAAGAAGAAAGATGAGGAGGTGAGGGACAATCTCCTGTTCAAATGTTTGATATCGCTTCACCAAGCACTGTTTAAGTGACCGATTGACTGGTGTGTTTTTTCCAGCTTCAGCGTTACAAGCTGGCCAATGGCGCTTCTGATGTAGAGGCGGGGACGGCGGCGGCCATGTTGCCTCCTAGGAAATGGCATAATTTTATTTCGCCCATCTTTATCCAGGCGCTCACACTCACGTTCCTCGCAGAGTGGGGTGACCGCTCTCAGCTCGCTACCATTGTCCTGGCTGCACGAGAGGTGAGCACTTACTCACACACCTTCAGATTTACAGTATAAATAAAGGCATGAGGTAAAATGTACTCAGGTAATCATCAAGTAAGTGACCAATTGGTTCCTCTCGAAAGAACATTGCTTCTTTTTACAGGGCACGAGAGCTCACTGAGCTGTTTGATATTGAATAATGATGTAACTTATAGAAAGTGGTTGGGGGCGGGTGGCTTTTTTGATTTGGTAATGTATTGTAATTCATTTGTGGGACAATTCTGCACAACTCTGATTCCAAACTCTATTTTTTACATGTACATAATTTAAGAGAGAAATCAGCATCAGTTATACGACAGGATAACAATCATAAGTCAAGTCTTGGAGAATCCATATGCACCGAAATCCATGTGCTGATCTGATTATCAGCATTAGATTAACCGTATTTTAACCTTTAAATTAATGTTTCTTTCATGAGGGTGCAGTAGTCATTGAGTCATAATTTCCTCAAAGGCATTTCATTGGTTGTTTTAAAGTGCTGTAAAAATATTTTTTAAATATTAAGGTACTTATTTTGTTAATATTTACTTGATTGGACTAATAGGGACTAATGGGAGGTTGACTCTAATGTCTCAAACGCTGATACTAATGGTGTCAGTTGGGGATCATCAAAGTTTACATTTGCTTATTTACATTTTATTGCATATGTATTTTATTAATGATAACTGCATGCACATGTTTAAATAAGTGATTACGCATAAACCACTCATCCACCCCCCCACACACACCCAATTGCTTGCTGCAGGATCCATTTGGCGTGGCGGTTGGAGGAACTCTGGGACATTGTCTCTGCACAGGCCTGGCGGTGGTCGGTGGAAGGATGGTGGCTCAGAAAATCTCAGTCAGGACGGGTGAGGCTTGCTGTACAGAGCACCATGTGGTGATCATTACCAATTAACGAGAACTGCAGATTTAATTTGTGCGTTTCTCTCCACAGTCACAATCATCGGCGGAATCGTGTTTCTGGCCTTCGCATTCTCAGCTCTCTTCATCAAGCCAGATACTGGTTTCTAAGAAGAGGACAGACTTTCTGGGCTTAAAATCTACATACCACCTCCGAAGTGCTGTATTCACAACGACAGACTGTACACAAAGACCAGCGTTGGACAGTTGAGCGTGTTTGAGAGTTTGCACAAAAGATAACTGTTTAGACCCAGGCACAGACGCTGCATTAGTTTTTATTTAGCTTTTTTTGTGTCGAATTCTTAGATTTGTATCCTTTAGTAACACTTTCCTTTACTTCTTTCTCTTATCAAATTTCTTATTTTATCCGGTTTTCTCTTCCTATCATGGCCATAAACTGACAGCGAGTCTGCATGAGCTCATCAGGCTGTTTCAATCCAGTGCATGTGTATGCGCGTGTGCAACTGGGTTAGGAGTAAGTCCCCAGGTTTAGATAACTACTCTTCTACATCGTGTCCTTTTAGTCAATGAAGGAAACCGGTTTGCAGTAAAATGCAGTACGTTTTTTCACAAGCCAGACCTGTGAGCTTTGTTAGAGTGTGTCATGTTGCAGGAAATATAAGCACAGGCTAGAATCAGGAACTTGTACATTACACTAAATTATTTATTAACTTATAAAACCTCTGTTTTAACGGTCGAGATCCTAAATGTTGTGGGATGAAAAGCATCCAAAAAGTATCAGAGACTCTAGATCCTGTAGCTTTATATGACACACTGTTGATTTATAAACTCCTCTAACAAATAACTGATACAATGCAAATCGAAAGAGACACAAGTCAGCAGATGCAGAGAGATTTCATTTAAAACAGGAAAGGAAAATGTATTATGTTTCACTTATCTTAAGATTACTTTTTATTATTTGGGAAACTGAATGTCAATTGGTTTTGTACTCCAGCTCCATCCATAAAAAGAAAATAAATCACATCATCTACAGTAAAATACCTTTAGATCAGTACTCTATTTCCAATAAATTAATCTTATTTTTTTTATTCCTGTTAAGAGCTTTGACTCTTTTTTTTTGTTGTTGTTGTCCATGTACTGTAGAACTGTCAGGGATGTCACTGCTGCATTTTGTACAGTTTGGGATGAAACACGTCTGTCAATATTTGAATGGAGTTACTCATCTGTAACAAGTCAGGAGATTTACTATTCAGTGTGCAGAGAAGTTGACTGTAAAAATTCCTGTAAATAATAAATTGTCAGTATGACCTTTTATGCTCAGGGTTTTCTTGATGCTGGAAAAGATACAAGATAAAGTACATTTATTTGATATTTGTACTTTATACACGATTGTTATGAGAATTAGCTGATAATCATAATTTTTACAGATCAGTTGTCTCTCAACCATTATTAACAACAATGAACCAATATTATTGTGATTAATGCAAAATACACAAGTCAACAGCGACATCAATATGCCTTCGCCATCCTGGGAATATTACCATGTATCTTTTAAGGACGTCAAATGCAATATGTAACTTTTTTTCTGGAGCAAAAGCACAATATGACATCTGTCAAAAGCGTTACCGTTTTTCTCGATTGCTTAAACACATTTGCCCACTCTGACATCACATTTTTAAAACTATGGAGTGATATCCTGGAGAATATTCAAAAGGGATTGCAAATTGCATTTCCAATATGTGGACGCACAATTTGCAATTGCATTTCCGACACATTACACGGAAACCTGTCAATCAGCTTTAGGGGCAGGTCTATACTGTGGGGCGGGATTGTGTGGGGAGTGACGTTACTCGCAGTCGCCGACCAAGAGGGGGGAATTTGAGCGATGAAGGTGAACCGCAGTAAAGTTGTGTTATGCACTAAAATGCCCCCTGGCACGGATTGCACCCCCCACAAAATCTCTATCAAATATAGTAGGAGGTACAAATACCTCCTCGATTGGGTTCAGAAAAGGCGAGTATGCAGGGAGGAATTGCATCATAATACGAGGCTGTGCTGCAAACCATTCATTCACAAGGCGAGAGAGGTGGAAAGCCACACTGTCCCAAATTATGACATACAGAGTCATGCCAGCCCTCTCTCTTCGGGTGGAATCAGTGCCTTTGTCCTGGCACTATGACAGTGGCCCTCTGCCCAATGATGTTCCTCCCGCGTCTCCTCACTTTACAGAGGTTGAAGCCGGCTTCATCCACAAAAATGAATTTGTGATGTGCCCCTTCTGTTTCAAACTCTATTATTCTCTAAGAAAATAAAGAACCCACAAATTCATGAAGCAAATGATTCCAGTCGCATGTAACTATTGTAAACAAGGTATTACAATAAAAAAATTGTACCTGCACATACTGAAATCGTGCCTCCTTTACGATGTCAGAGTTTCTTTGAAATGGAACTCTGTACAGCTGCTTCATTCTGACTTGGTTTCGTTTAAGGACTCGATCTTAAACTCACACTGTTTATATTTCTAAATACTCCCTGGTCTGCAATTACTGCTGCCTGGATTTCACGCAGTCTGATCGCATTGTTTGCCACTACCATATCTACAATAGCAGACTCCTGTTCAATACCAAATATCTTTCCTCTGCCACCAGTGTGTGGTAATGTGTGGATTCTATAAAGTAATAGCAAAAAGCATGTCAAAATTGACATTACTGTATGACAGCCACATAAATAGGATTGATAAAGCATCTGCATTACTGTAGACACAGTTTATTCTGCTAACAGGGCAATGCAGTAAAGCTGAAATACACAGTGGTATACATCACAGTAACACTGTGAATTACCTGTTCATGGTCAATAATTGTTGCGCGATTTTCATTTGGAACTTGAGCTCGATTTCATCCTCTTGCTGCTGCAGCTCCTCCACCACGCATACGAACTCCTCTTCCTCTGGCCCCTCTGCCATGGCCTCTTACTCTCCTTCTGTGCCTATGGCCCCTTTGATTCATGCATGCAAATAGCAATACAGAGGTGGCATCTTTTGTAGAGGGATGAGGATTGATTGCTGATTAAAGAATTGTGCAAATAAGTTTCACACAGGTGCATTGGATGTTCATAATTATGCAAGTACTTTCTATCAGCTGTTAATAGATGTTTTCCTTTTGTTCAACACAGTCACCAAAGATCTCACTGAAAGATCTGAAACTCTATTGGATTCACTGTTTTGAGAAAGGGTGTGAAAAATGCGTAAAACAAATGTAAAAGTGTTAAGGCCATTTGAAAGAGAAGACTTCTCCTGTGCTAAGAATGTGAGCGTGTATTAGCAAATGAGAACCACTCCATGCATGTGGGCTGACAGTGAGCAACTATTCAGCACGGCTGCACACTCGGAATAATGCAGAAATACCTGCCTCTGCTGCTTACTAATGACTAGCCATGGTTGGCTTGCCCAAATACACCCACTGATGCATCTGTTTATTTACAAATATTTGGTGCAGTTTTTAAAGCTTGTCTAGACAAGAAAAGGTGAGCGCTACCATCAGTCCTGTTTCACGCCAACAGTAAAGCATATTGGTTGCTTCTTAGCCGAAGGAGTGGGCTCACTCACAATTTTGCTAAGAACACACCCATGAATAAAGAACGGTACAAAAACTTCAGAATGTTTTTTTTTTTTTTTTTTGCATGATGGAGCACCTTGGCAGCACATAAGGCAAAAGTGATAACTAAGTGCCCTGAGGAACAAAACATCAAAATCTTGGGTCCATGGCCAAGAAAACTCCCTAAAAATTCTCCCCACAAATTCTGACAAACTCCAAGCATTGATTATCCACCAGTCAGGATAGGTTGATTGACAGCATGCCAGGGGCGAATTGCAGAGGTCTTGAAAAAGAAGGGTCGACACTGCAAATACTGACTCTTTGCATAAACTTAATTTAACTGTCAATAAAAGGCTTTGATACACATGAAATGCTTATAATTATACTTCAGTATTCCATGGTAACATCTGAGAAAAAAGATCTCAAAACACTGAAGCAGCAGACTTTGTGAAAATTAATGTTTGTGTCATTCTCAAAACTTTTGGCCACAGGTGTAGTTTTAGTAGAGGATACTTTTTACTTTTACTCCACTACATTGTAAAGTAAATATTTGTACTTTTACTTCATTTGTACATGTTGAATTACATAACTACAGTGGTGTGTAGTATCTGAAGCGGCTGCGCTGTTATGCGTAATTGCAGGATTTGTCTTCAAGGGAAATGCTTCATGTAGCAGATGTTTGAAATCAGCGAAGAAGGTGGTTGCAGACGGATGAAACAGCACGTCCACGGTCATTAGAGTGTGAGAGAGACCCACTGTATGGGCTTAAAGGCTAGAGTAAGCTAATACAAACTCAGGGACTTTGATGCTTAACTAAATCTTTAGTTAACTAACAGGCCCGTAGACAGCCTAGTGCAAGGGGGGGGGGTCTTTTTTTTTTTTCCTTAGTATTTTGTATTTCATTTTGAGTCTGCTGGTATCATAATGTCCATGCTTTTAAAAAATATTACCAATAATTATCTAATAATAATAATATACAAATATTACGGGGAAAAGACGATCAGTTGATGTTGTTTTTTGTGGGCTGATTTTATTTATGTTTTATGTAACAATTATTCATAATAAACTTCATTCGAATGCTGTCTACACCGCGTATAGACACTAGACAGCATCGCCTATGGTTAATAGAATAATTTAATAAATTTACTAATTTAATATAATAATTTATTAATTCAAAATAAAATGTTAATAAATCCTAATACTATGCATGGTCAAGCAGGTTTGTTTACGCATTGAACTCGTCGTTCTTTCTTTTCTTTTTTTTTTTGATGTATTAACATTTTTTAACATAATAAATTCACAGATCCATCAGATAGGCTCCTGTCTGTTAATGTTTATTTAAGATGTTACAGACTTGTCATAGCCATTCAGACTGCTCAAGAAAAGGCACAAGAGAACTATTCTGTGTGTGATGTGGGGTTGACGATTAGCTACCACTTAAGTAGCGTTAGCAATTTGATCTTGAGGTAGTAACAGACTTACTCTGTTTGGCAGTCTTTTTGAACATATGTTCAATATTCTGCGATAATGACGCTGCTGCCTGCTGTCTCTTCCGTCTCTCCTGCTCTTTCTGACCGATATTATACACCGCTGGATGCCGCCGCACACATTTAAAAAACGTCAGTTGCTGCGCAGACTTGTCACATGTCACGTTTTTTTGTAAATTGTTTTGTAATAAACTGTTATTTTAAATAATGCCCAACAATTTTAATCTGATTTAAAAAATAAATAAATAAATAAATAAATAAATAAAATAATAATAATAATAATAACAAAAAATTCTGGACCTTTGGCAGTGGGGGGTGGGTCGTTCGAACCACCAGAACACCAGAACTCAGGGCCTGACTAATGTACTTTTACTTAAGTTTATTTGTAAATGTAGAACTTTCACTTGAGTAATATTGCACACATAGGGAGTCAGTACTTTTACTGAAGTAAAGAATATTTGTTTTCTTCTTTTTAAACCTGCAAGTGGAAACTGTTTGCTGAATGACTTTAAATGATGTAATGTTTTAAATCAATCTTCGTTTCATATAGCATGTTTAAGTGAACATATAGAACTAGAAGTCACTGGACAAATCAGAAAGATTTCAAGGAAAATGAAAAGGCTATCCAGAGAAACAAGAACAACAAAAGCAAGTAAATTAGCACCGCTCTATGGATATACACAAGTCTTAGGATTAATCACATCAGATCAGATATCAAGTGTTTTATTACCAAAATTGACATGGAACTTGTTTAAAGAACACATGATGGCGCGAGATAGACGTTCTTTAAAATATAGGTTTATTTTCAAAATCGAGTACGGAGAGCAAACTGCACCGTCTGCCTCACCGTAAGCCTCTCTTATGGTTTTGTTAGCGTGGCCCATCAAATGAACCCGATGCAGCACATACACTGATATTAACAGCACCTTTTACAAAAGCACAGTCTTTACCCTCGCCACCGAGTTCATCGCATGGACCTATACTTTAAAAAAAAAAAAAATTAAACCTAGTTGTACAGAAGGGATGAATTAATGAGTGATTTATTAAATGAATTAAGCCCCACCCACTTTTTATTCCACGTACTGACCAGGTTGATTTCATGAGCCAACCAGAAGGCGAAAAAAAAAAGTGTCACACAAAGAAGAAAACACAGAGACATTGTGTGCATGTTGAAAATACAGAACATGAACAATAACCAGCTCATTTGCATTAGGGTTTCAAGTACTTCAAGGACTAGTAAAACCATTTAAAAAAAAGTGTGTTAGAGAATTTTTTAAAATAATAAGTGTCCTTATTTTTACTCGCAGCTCTTTGGGTACATAAAAATGACTTTACACTATCAGACATTATACTGAATGCCAGAGGGAAATGAAGGGATACCTGGTTAGGTGGCAGAATGTGAAAGGTGCATAAAGTAAAAATAATATAGTCCAAGTGTTTACTCGAGACTGGACAAAAAAAAAGAAAAAAAAAACAGATTGTGTGTAACTGACGTTGGCCTGTTTGAAACTAGTTGGGGGCAGCCATGTTTAGTATTCACTAACTACTACATCCTAAATCACACACACACACACACCTCTGTTCATCCCAGACATTAACTTATCATCGCTGTCCCTGACGACTAGTGTCCAGATTCCAAGGATTCGGTCCTCACTCTTTAGCTTAAAGGAAAATGTTGACAAGTTATTAATGTAATTAGTGTTGATGTTTAATATTAACAATTGAGGCTGTCAGAGATAAACGCATTAATGTTGTGAAATTAACACATTCATTAGTTTCTTCCGATGTTCAGCAGTTAAAAGTCAAAGACAAAGTGTGCTGCTGTAGTTACTGCGCTAGTACAGAGCTCCAATCTTCAGCATGACCTATCTGATGTAAAAAAAAAAAAATTTAAACTGGAAGTGTCTGGGATGTGAAGCAGTTCTGAGAATAGTTTGGAAACTTTTAGAAGGTTTCGAAGTGTCTGATTCTAGACCTATTCTCAGAACTGTCTCAGATCCATCACACTGAGCAAGAAATGAACATTTGTTTGAGGTTAAATTACAAGAGCCCTTCAAGTCAAACCTTGAGACCAAATTTCCAGTGAAGAAACATTTACAGAAGACATTAAATACAGTACGGTGGTGAGACGCTTATCTGGAGCAACACATTTAAATGGTGGAAACCTTTTAAACAAGGCTGTAAATCTGTAAATGATGATGATGATGATCCCGGCTGATGTGGCTTGGATCAAACTGTAGTCGTCGATATTCAACGAGTGGAACGTCTGATCCTGGAAAATCAGCAGATAACTTGTCACTCTTGAGTAAGTTGCACACGAGACACATTTGTCTGTGGGAACTGTACACACAATAATTCATCCGCATACAGTCCTGACCTCGCCCCAAGCCGTTTCCACTGAAGGATTTCCTGGCGTTCTGATCACGGCTCTGGTGTACTGAGAAAGCTTTCTACCTCGATGGTATCCAAGCACTAGTGAAACTCTGGGATAAGTGATTAGCAGCGGATTATACAGAGAAATAAAGAGACTTTTTACTCTCATAACCGTGTTCTGTTATTCTGCACAATCAAAAGTCCCAGTTTGACTTGAACACCCCTTGTAATTACAAACACATTAATTCTGACAGCAGTCTTATAATAATAATAATAATAATAATAATAATCATTTAAAAAGTGAGAGGCAATCAACAGCTTTCATCCTCCCTGACTGGTGAAGCGTACTCTTGGGGAGAAAAGAAAAAAAAAAAAAAAAGAAAGAGCAGGGCAAGACTTGGGCAGTAATTATGTGCATTTGTATTTACTTATAATATGGAATATAAGGACATAAACTGCACCAGTTCTCGGAGGTCTATTCACAAGCGAAGACACAAGCGACAGCGCCTGTGAGACGTCTTTTACCATGATGTCCTTAGCGTGCACAAATTTCACTTTAAATATATAACTTTTAGAGATTTTAAAAGAGGACAGCATGTAGTACATGTTGAGTTAAAATCTCGGCATACGTTAAAAGGCCATACTTCATCAGCACTATTTTGAATGGTGAATTTAAATTACAAATCACTCCACCTCCCTCATTCACAACTGATCGAGAAACAACTCCAGGCCCCGAGCCCAACTGCATCATGAGAAAAATATTCACTCTGGTTCTCTAGTGTGTCAAAGTTTGTTTAAACCTTTAAAACCATAGCCTATAAAGCATCATTTACTTATATATTCTATCTTCTTAAACTCTTTCCAGTGGTCTGGTCTCGCCATAGAAAAATAGAGATTTTACCAGGTTATACGTCGCTCTAAAATAATATTACTTCTTTTAATATGACAAGATTCAGCTTATGTATATGGGTTGAAAAGTGACGCTGTTTTACATTCATACTGTGAGAGAAATTCCTGCCACTCAAGCCAGTAGGTCCTCAGACATCAAATCATTCGAAAAAGAAATGGTGAAAAAATGACTTTTGCTACAAACTCAGTATAAATTAGTGTACATCCATCAGCCATAACATTAAGAATGATTATCAAATACCAGTAGTGACAAGATCATGGGTACCCTAAGCACATCTAGACCATGAGGACCCAAGGCCAGCACGTTCCAGTCCGATCCCACAAAAAGCCGACGTAGCACAAATTGCTTAAAAATGTCAAAGCTGAAGATAATAGAAATGTATCAGAACATCCAATGCATCACAGCCCGTTGTGCATGGGGCTGTGCAGGCAAAGGGCATTTTCACCTTAGACATGTTTGATTTGTACCATGCCCAGAAACGTTCAATCTCCCCTCCCCACTTCCCCACTGGACAGTGTTCACATTGGTTTTTTGTTCTCTGCACTCGGGTACACTATCGAGTATTTACAGTATCTGATGCAGCAGGTGGCAGTATGCACCTACTTGGTTTGTGAGCCGCCATTAAAAGTGTCGTCCTACTTTATCATCTATGGCTGTGTAGGTCGGAGGAGACAGATGGCACTAATAGCGTCGAGTCTTAACAGCGACCTACTTCTGTGGTCAGATACAATTGGCTTCCATATCCTTTCCGACTTTTCCAAGGAGACGTGGGCAAGGTTCCCAAACCCTGAATGATTGCGTTCTTACTTATCAAAATGAACCAGACTTTGCGGTCTAGTGTTTTGGAAAACGATGCGTGAAAACGCCCAAAGAGTTCAAGGTTGCTGATCCGTTCTCCAAATTCCTCAGACCTCAATCTGATCAAGCACCCATGGGTTGTGCTGAAAACGAGTCTGATCCACGGAAGCCTTAAAGTACTTAAAGTACCCGTCTCTAATATCCCGGTACCAGACTCCACAGCACACCCCCAGAGCTCTTGTGGAGTCATGCGATGGGTCAGAGAAACCTACACATTACTGGGATTAATGCTTTAAAGTTTTAAATGTTACAGCTGATCGATGTATTGATGGTGTATCAAGTCTAAAATAATTTCATGTTTAATGAAAAATACATTATATTTAGCTTATATAACCTATTCACATAAAAACTCTGAAATCCAGCTTATATAACTGCACTCACTGAGGTTTTCCTTTTTCTTGTATCACTAGAAAATCCTGGAATCTTATTAGCCTCAACAGTTTTTGTTGGCGAACTTAGAGAATCCAGTTAATCTGGCTTCACTTGACAAGCAAAGGACATCCTTGGAGAAACCGTGATAGTCAGATGCGAGAGCTAGCAATGCTACCGGATGAATACTGCAACACGAACATGTGATTGGACCAGCATTTGGAACTGCTGGATGCAGAAAACTCCTGAGAAAGTGGAATGCAGGACCGGTTGGGTGCTGCCACACTGAGGTCTCGTGTGAATTACTGCAACCCGTTTCTACTAGAACTACCCTGAAAAAACAATGTTTCCTTTTCTCTCTTTTTGTGCACATCAACTGAAAGGTAAACGCTTATATAAAACAGATTAGTCTGGTCACATGGCATAAGAACAAGATAACTTCAAGACAAGACAGTCATGATGGCCATAAGTATAAGGACACCTGATTGATGATTTCCATTTTACAGCATTTGGCGGATGCCCTTATCCAGAGCGACTTACATTGTTTTTATCTCATTACACATCTGAGCAGTTAAGGGGTTAAGGGCCTTGCTTACTCAAGGGCCCAGCAGTGGCAACTTGGTGGTTGTGGGGTTTGATCCTGGGAGTTTCCGAACTGTAGTCCAATGCATAACTGCTGAGTTACCCCAACCCTCTGATGACACCTTTATACGTTGATTACTTTCCAAATTGTTTCTGCTAGATCATCATCTGCTCCACTCTTCTGAGAAGGCTTTCCACTAGATTTGGGAGCATTTTGCCACACAAGCATTAGTGAGGTCAGGCGATGGTAGTGATGTTGGGATTTCGCTTTGATCCCAAAGGCGATGGTTCAGTGAGGCAGAGTTCCGTCAGGGCCCTGTGTTTGACAACACTTGAGTTCTTCCACTCCAACCTTCACACTTCATGGAGCTGGGTTTGTGGACAGAAGGACGCTAGAACAGGTTTGACCTCTGAGTTCCGGTGAACGAAAGAGTATTTCTACAGAACTGCTTTACAGAAGAACATGAGAAGGATGAGGTGTTCACATACTTTTGGCCATGTGGTATATCTAAGTGCCATCATTTATTCAAAGAAGTTAAAGGAAGCTTTCGCTTCCTGAAATGATGATTGTCCAAACTTTTCAAAGACACCTAAGCAAGGTCAGAACTGTCCCAACACCTATGATGATTTAATGTTCAAGCAGGAGAATTAAACTAAATCGACGAACAGCGGATTATGTAACTCTCAATCATTTATTCACCACCAATAAGGGTTTTAGCTTAAACTGGGAGGCGGCAATGCTAGCAGTCAGCAGTCTAATCAACCTTATTAGCCATATAGCATATCATACGTCTATAACATGACAGCCTGACTAGGCCAGAGAGATCTGCTATACTCCTCACTCCTACTGCAGAGCTGTCAAGACCATCATGGGGAGATGCAACATTAGAAAATAAAATAAATTAAATATATTTTTTTAAATAAGTAACTTTGGAACTCTTTGTTCCACTTATTAGGAACAATAATGATTTAAGACCTTACTTAGGTTTAAAGTTCCACAGTGCCCTAAATGTAAAGTGCTATTCAAACATAAGTGCTAACGTTTTCATCCTGGGACCAAAAAAAAAAGGATGTCAAGCACAAAAGACTGCACCAGAAACACGATCATCATCACAGACACTGTAACATTAATGATTTTCTGACATGTAGTTCTGTCGTCGTCGCATTTTGCTTCTAGCCCACTCAAGCTTAATGATAATCTAAAGAAATCCCCCCCAAAAAAAACACGAGGGTGAGTCAAAAATTATCTGCACTGCGGTTATATTAAAATGTCTGTTGGCTGCAGTGTCTTATCAGAGCTTTCCGTTCAAGGCTACTGTCTCCCCAGTCACTGCTGTGCAGGTGTGAATGTGTCACATCAGTTCATTTTTAACTACGGTGCAAGCAAAAACAAATGCCCCACTTGTGATTTGCGCAAAAGAGGAGTAGCGCGCAGTGATTCATTATTTTTGTGGTCCAAGGGGTTACCTGGTATCATTATTTCGCAGAGACTTTGTGTGAAATTTGGACTGATACTCTAATGAAGGTGAACGTTTCTAAAAGAGAAGGTGTTTAAGCATCCTCCCTATAGTCCTGATCTTGCTCTGATCACTTGTTTGGTCCCCTAAAAGCAGCCCTACGAGGAGGAAGCTTTACTTCTGGTGAAGAAGTAAAGACATCAATGCATATGTCACTTTTTAATAAAGGGGGAATATAAGGGTTTGCTGACAGATGGACAAAGTGTATTAAACAGAAAAGGGGATTATGTGAAAAAAAAGATGGTTTTGATGGTTTGTCTTTTCTGGATGTTTATTAAAATAAATTCTACAGCCAGAGTGCAGAAAATTTTTGACTCACCCTCATATTTGTGCAAATAGAAGATTTCCTAGCGAGGTTTGATTTGGTAAGGCTAAATTTCATGTTGGTTGAAATGACAGTAATCTATTTGTTTTATAGCTTACATGTTACTGTAAAGATAAGACATATATATATGTGTGTGTGTGTGTGTGTGTGTGTATAGCTTAAATTATGGTTTGGCACTGTGTGGGTTCTTTTTAAATACAATATACAGTATGTGGCCTTAAAACATTAATATATATGTGTGTGTACATATATATATACACACACACTTACGTAGCTCACTCGTTATGTATAAACATTTCAAACTCAATGTGACACCTGAGTACATCACGGTCAACTTTCCTGAAAGCTCCTGATTGCGATACTCATCATGCGCACTCGTACATCATAATATATTATGAATCTATATGATCAGAATCCATAGCCTGCTCTCTCTCGGATATATACATACAAACGTTAAATATCTGTACAGGTTAGAGATTAATAAACGTCTCTCGGTTACATGTAAAAACTGGAAAGTTATTGAGAGTAGTAGTGTTATGAAAATATGAAGGTGTCCATCGTTAAACAAACTCTGACACACCGAGCAGAACCAGCACTGCCCGCTTTGCAGACAGACACACACACTGGCACTCTCACAAACAATGACACACGAACAAACAAACAAACCCCCTACGGCTCGAGGAAGTCCGTAAAGGCATCGGCCATCGATGTGTTTTCTTTTTTCCTTTGAATGCTAGAAAAAAAAGTATATTCAAAGCTACAAATAACAGACTACACTCTTTTTTTTTTTTGTGTCATGCATCGATATAAAATATTAGTTTCTCTTTGTTTTGTCTGTATATTTACATATTAATTTACAGGTGAACTATACAATAAAAGCTGAATCCACATGACAATCTTAAAAATATTTTCTGACCCATAATTAATGTTTTTTTTTTCTTTTTACATGGAAAATAAAAAAAAAAAAGAAAAGAAGAGGTGAGTATTTGCAAAGGACGAGGATAAGGGAAGTAAAGGAGATGCCGTTTTTTTGGACAGGACTTCTCTGAAGTCTTGAATCACCACCTCCATCTTACAAACCAGAGCGCCCTACAACTTATCATGCAATGGTGTGGATTAAAGACGGCCCACTTCACAACTTGCCTCGCCTCTTATCTCCGGCGACTTGACGAAAATCAATAAGCATCCAGAAGTTGATGAGGGACGACATGTAGGACGCAGAGACACAACAGCACCTTTTGCTTTTGCGCCAAATAACAGGTACGCTTTGAATACTGCTAACACTCCTCCTTCATCGCACTGCGCAACAGCGGTCATGTTCATTCTCCCTCAGGTCTTTGTCACGCCGTTGGCTGTTGCCGGGGTTACTGAGGCGGGCCACTGGAGCGGTCCGTCATGCTGTCTGGCCTATGAGAAGCCAGCTGCTGCTGCTGCTGCTGCTGTTGGTGCTGAAGCTGCTGTTGGTGCTGATGCTGCTGTTGGAGTTGCTGCTGCTGCACCTGCTGTTGCTGCTGCTGTTGTGTGGTTGTAGAGAAGGCGCTCTGCTGCTGGAGAGGAAACGCTGCCTGGAGGATCAGCTGCGCTGACTGATTCCCGTGAAGAAGACGAGGTGCCTACGTGACAAAAAATATACTCTCTTGAATCTGCTTGCGTTAGCACTATGTATTGTGAAAAACTGCTGAAAATTACGCCTTCAACTTGAAATAGTCTACTGAACTACTTGCAGATCCTTCATTGTTTATGGCGAAAGGTCAAAATCAGCATAGGTGCACTCACTAGGAACATTGTGGCATACCCAGTTCCTTCTATTAAATGAGTTTTCAGCAATGCAGGCTTTCGATCAGGTAATATACACTGTTCAGCCGTTGATGCAAAACAGCTCATATGTCAGTCTACTTAGACAAAGTGTGCGGCTGAGTTAGTACAGAGCTACACTCATCAGCATAACGTCTCTGATTTAATAAATTCTTGAACTGGAAGTTTGGGATGCTCTTACACTAGACAGATCTGAGAGTAGTTTAAAACCTCAGCAGTTTCTAATTCTAGAACTGTTTTAGTTTGTGCATCTACAAATCCCAGATAATCAGATGCATCATACTGAACAAGTCGAAGAAATTTTAATTAGTTTGTATTAAAAATAACAGTCAAACTGAGACATATGATAAACTTTCTCATGAATGAAGGTGTAAAACCGATTGACATTTACAGAAGACTTCAAGCACAGTATGGTGGTGAGACTCCTAGCCGCAGTAAAACAGTTCAAGTGGTTTAGAGAAGACTGTGAATGATGATCCTGGCTGAGGTGGCTCAGGGCCCACTGCAGTCGTTTCCGTGAACATTCTCTCTCATAACTGTCTTCTGTTATTCTGCACAATCAAAAGTCCTGCTTTGACTTGAACACACCTCCTATTATTTAAAGATGACAATAACGGTAACCTAATAATATTTCATCAGATTCTTTTTATTTGGGTTTGCTTCTCCCAAAATAAACCAGAACAGTGTACAGGACACATGATCAGTATCTATAAAGCTGGGACATGGTGCTGCTGTGGGTCAATATAGGTTCATACAATAACCATGCATGAAATATTAAAAAATAAATAAATAATCTATTCATTTTCTGATACGCCTGTAGACATAGCCTGCTCTGTGCTCTGCATGTGGTCTGCGTGGGCTATATGGAACACCAGCGCTATTAATAAATCAGAAATGTAAAAAGATAAATCTAAAGCGTTCACTTCTTCCCCATGCAGGAAAATGCATCTCACGTGTGTGTGTGTGCGATTTTTGAGCTCAAGTTTTAAAATAAAAACCTGAGCGTCGCACAACACCTAGTCTCAGCATGAAGTGGTACAGTGCGCTTAATATTCATAACTGGATTTAAATCATATGTTCATGATTGACGAATTATGCTTGTTTTTAAACCAAAGTGATTTTTGATTAACTTTATTATATCACCTGACCTTTCATTCAAGTTGCTTTAGTGTCTAGTGATTTCTAGAAACTGACTTCACAGATTTTTACTCTTTTTTTCCCCCCAAAATAGTTATGCTTATTGCTCACTGATTTTAACTTTAGCGTCACCTTCAGATGCAAATTCTTTATAAAGATATTCTGCTATCACAATGTCTTTGTTGTACAGGTGACTTTATGTATGTATAAACTGCAACAAACCTACAGATTTTTTTTTTCTTTATTCATCATCCAGTCTGCTTTTTTTTAATACTCACCTGGAGGAACTGAGTCTGGCTAAGTGGGGTCTGGTTTTGGTTCTGTGTTTGAGTGCTGGCCTGTGCCTGGCCCTGCTGCTCCTGTGAGGGTGTCGGTGCCTGCTGCGCAATGCTGATGGTCTGGTTTTGACTCTGCTGAGGGGCAAATGGTGTCACCACCTGACCCATGAACATGGTGGTGGGCACCATGACAGCACCACATGCCATAGGGCCTGTCACAAGCTTAGTGAGGAGCTGAGGGGCTGTTGGGAATCTGGAGGAAATAAAATAAAAAGTCAGCAAAATAGTAAGGCTGAAACAGACCTGTCCCTGGAAGGAGATTACTCAGTGGTGCTTAACAAGAGGAGAAATATATATTAAACCATCTTAAACCTAAGGGTTATTGGTGAGGTTCTGTTCTGCTCTTTAAAAGTGTCTTTGCTATTTTCAAGGTGATAAGGAAAATTTCTTATTTTCAATAATATAAGAAATCTGCTGAGGCCTTAAAAAGCCATAAAGAAAAAAAACATAGAAGTAAAAAAAAAAAAAAAAAACATCCTCCTTAAAAATAAAAACTTGTTTTATTGCGCAATCTCACAAACCCAGAGTAATGTTTATAATTACGGGTCTTTTAAACTACGCTTTAAAACACGATTTAAGCGCCACATTCTTGCTCTAGGTTTCTAACCAATAACAGTTGAGAATTCTTATAACCAATCGTAACGCAGAATATGCATTTTGTCTGTGTGTGACCTCACACAAGTTTGCTAACAGTCTTGCAAGTGTTCTTTCTTAATGGTTTATCAGAAATGCAATGTAGAATATATGTGAAAGATCTGTTCACACTCTGTGTAACAATTCTACAGCACATTCTGGAGCAGAATGAGGTGGTACCGTATCTGTCGGTCCTGAGTGAAGGTGGCCACTGCAGTTCCACTCGGGCTGTTCTGGGGTATACTGGTGGAGATCTGCACCACGTTGGCCTGGCCAGGCTGTGAAATCATCATGGTGTTGTAGAGAGGTGCAGGCATGGCTCCCTGCGGAGACTGCAGTGTGTGGGATGACCTCTGGGGCTGCAGCACAAATTTAGAAACACACATGGAAAAGCTGCAGTGAATTTAAGAAAGTGAAGTGCAACACTCTTTTTTTTCCCCACATATGACAGCTGGCCTAGACACACACGGGAACAGATTTAGGTCCTTTTTTCTGAACCTTTTCTATTACTGAATTCAGTCGATTATATTTCCAAAAACACAACTGATCACTGACCACAAGTACAATTTGAATCACTGTGACCTGACCAGGCCGTAGGTGTTGTAAATGTAAAAATTTCACTTTACAGCAGTGATTCCGTTAGTTTGCGCTCACACGAGTGTCATTAGCGATGTTCCTTGCAAATTTTTCCGACAAAACAGTCCTTCTCTGTTAGTGTGTGTTTATGTGAAATTCAAATGAGAAAAAAGAAAGGTTTACTGTGTAAGTCTCATTAGAAGGTTAAAAATTAATTTTCTCCCTCAGCCTCTTTTATGTGTGTTCGCGCGCATAATTTGACACTGTGCCGGTTCACACACTCTCTCTCGGGAAGGAAGGGCCTTCCCTCTTACACACACACACACACCGCCTGCGCGCATAAACGAAAACACTTATCTGTCGGGATTCATTTTTACTTTTTTTAAAAGGTAATGTGCAGGTTGTTTTGTTTTTATTTTTACTTTATATTTTGTATTAATTATTTTTATGTTTTTATTTTTTGGGGGCTGTGGAACAAATAATTTGAGTTTTCATTATTTCTTATGGAAAATTTAATTTGGTTTACGAGCCTGCTTCCAGAACGGATTATGCTCGTAGCCCAAAGTTCCACTGTATTAGTCCCGTTCCATATTTACTCGCCTCAAATGTAATATAAACGCATTATGATTAATGGTATTTTATTGCCGACTAGCTGCTATGCTGAGACAAAGATTAGGCAATCAGAAAAATGCATTTTTCCATTTTCTTTTAAAGCTTCCACTCCAAGTTTAGGATCATCGATATCATAAATAATAAATTACTGAACAAAGCCTTGGTCCCACATACATAAAATAAGCTATAATTAGGCCTACAATAACATCATGATTTATCAGGGTATTTCACCAGGGTCAACCCTAGCGATTTGTCGGTTGCTGGCATAAGAAACAAACCTTCTGCTCATGTAAAAGAAATGACTGGCGCAGCCCCAGCTTTAATAACTTGTAATTTTTCCTTTTATGTCTGGGCTAAAGTTTACACAGATCCTTCCTGTAGGCTGTACAAGTGGCCTGTGGTGTTGCAGGCATTTATCCCTGTACTCTAGTGTTTCTGTGTCACTCTGCCAAAACCACTAGGGGGCTGTAGGGTTTTTATGCCACTGTGCCAAGTCTCTTGGGCACTCAGCAGATAACTATAAACTATTTAGAATAAATATGCCAGCTCATCAAATTAATCTTTGAATGATGTAACCAGTATAAATAACACATTATTATTATTATTATATATATATATTTTTTATAATAATAGCTAGTACTCATTTTTAAATAGTTTTTTCAAACTTGCGTTTTCTCACCTGGGTGTGTGTGCCACTCTGCTCTCGGAGAATGCTCTGCTGCTGAGGCTGGGCCGCCTGGCTCTGCTGAGTGATAGTGTGTTGCTGTGCGCCCGTATGTGTTGATGCCAGGTTGCCCTGTAAGATACCTGCAGGCACCACCAGCCCCTGCATGGTCAGAGCAGGACCAGTTTGCACAGAGGAACCCTGCGCTAACTGCACTGAGCCAAGGTTCAGACTACCACCACTTTGCTGCAGGAACATCTATATACACACATACATACACACACACATTAATATCCTCCTACCTGAGAATTATGATACTAATTGAGTCAGGTTTAATTAGGCTACACCTGATGCCAAGACCTTCCAGACTTCCTGTAAGTCTAACAAAAGGAACTAATGCTAATATTATTTTTTATCATCATCATCATTATTATGAACATAGTAGTTTAACCAGGGGTGTTCAAGTAAAACCGGGACTTTTGATTGTGCAGAGTAACAGAAACGCAGTCATGAGGGTTAAAAACTCCTTTTATTTCTCTATAGAATCCCCTGCTACACTAACGCATTTACCCCAGTGTTTTACCAGTACGTGGATGCCACCAAGGTTTAAAGATTTCTCTTTACATCTAAAATACTAGCCTCACAAACATGTGGAAATGGCTTAGACGTGGCAGTAGCTTCCAGCCGAGTTTCTGTAACGTGCAATTGGTGCTGGTGAATGGTGTGTGTACAGTTTCCCCACAGACAGATGCATCTTTTCTGCAAGTTATTTGTCGATTTTGACTGATCAGGCGCTCACCTCACTCAATGTTGACAGGAACGACTGCAATGGGCTCTGAGCCACCTCGGCCTGGATCGTCATTTACTGACGGACGACATTCTTTAAAACGTTTGCACCTTTAGATGTTTTACTGTGTTTAGGAGCCTCATCACCATACTGTGCGTGAAGTCTTTTGTAAATGTAATTTTTACGCCTTGATTCACCGAAATTTCCCGTTTTGTCCCGGTTTGACTTGAACGCCTTTGTAATTTATGTAATATGTATTATATAAATGTGTATATAGGATTTATAAGTGTAGCATTTGGACCTCATATTGGTAAACAAAAAGCTTTCTGGGGTAAAAAATCTTAATCTCTTCAGCTCTAAGCAAACAAATCCTCAGAATTCATATAATCATTTACATCCTGAAAATATCCACATCTCTACCAGTGTTATGGACGTCATATTAAACAGACAAACTTTGATGAGAGAGAAAAGGCGTTCCCCAGTTTTAAAGACAGTTCGACTTGTACAATGAAAGTGACTTAAATGAACTCAAAAGGTGTTGATTTAAAAATGTTTGTCATTTTTGCGACTGATGATTTAGGATAAACTGGGACCATGATGTGACGAGTCTTTTACACACTATATATATAAAACACCATTAAGTGGTGAATTTTAACTATTAATTGTTTAAAAACTAGAAACTTATTAAATCTGTGATTACTGAGGACTTTTTCCTTGTCGTTTCCTTTCCTCGCTTTTTCTCTGCAACTTTCATATATTTTTTTTTGCTTTTTATTGCCCAGCATTATAAATTACGCCTGCTTTTTTCCTACAGTATGGTAAGATGGACTTTTTCCTACGGTAAGGTGGATATTTTTCTCTATAAAATATAAAAGTTCTTAACATACAATAGGATAAATGTTTTATTAAAGTATGTAAGATGAGTTTATTGATTAAAATATCTACGAAAACCCGGTAAATGTAGATGTGTGGTCCAGCAGAGGTTCCTCTGACCTGTAAGCCCTGGCCCTGCACCCTCTGCAGCTCGTCCTGAATCTGACGCAGCTCCTCCTGCTGCCTCTGGATGTTCGCTTCGATCATGCGTGTGCGCTGCTCCAGCTGTTCCTTCAAGTGCTGCATGGCATCCAGCTGTGTGGAGAACTGCAGTACTGGCTGAAAAAATAGACAGACCGACAGATATACAGATTTTTGAGTATTTTTAGACATGCATCTGACATGAGATGCAATTTTAGACATGCAAAAAAAAAGTATGACGACAACAGATGACGACGCGCACGGGGGATTTGTGATCCCCATGTGTTGCCTGTGCTTTGCACAAAAAATGACATCATTACAGTAGGTCACATTAGACATTTAACAGCTCGATAATGAGGAACCAGAAGAAGAGAATTATAAGGGAAGTGACTAAGCTGCAATAAATATGACTATTACTCATACGGCTGAAATAATCCACAAGAACCATCTGCATAAAGTTTATCTACTGAATATGAGGAAGTCTTTAGGACACAATTATTTTAAATGTCTGTGTCATGCAGCTTAATGACCTAATGGTTTAAAAGAAAAATTATACTTTTTATTTAAGTGGACATGTTACTTGATTAACGGCCTAATTAAGGCTTGATATGCACATACCCAGACCTCATATGGCCTTCATTTGTCAAGAAATAACTAAGAAACAGGCCACAGCTGGCCATCAAATTGCTTATCAGTTAGTTGTCTAATAACTTGTGAGAGAGAAGGAACTGTGTAAAAAAGGCTGACATTCTTAAACAATTATATTTCTATATTATATATATATTAAACAGCAATATTTGTGTCAAATCCACATAATAAAAGCTGAAATTATTGCTATAAGCAACAAGAATAGTGTATTGTATACAGAAGCAAACCTGTGAAAAATGCCCCAATACTTATGGACTCAACTGTACTAAAAGTGTAGAAGTTAGAGATTTGTAATGAGCCATTTGAAGCTCCAAATAAAAATGAACAAAACATAATTAAGTAAGCATGCAAACCATGAATATAATTATACACAATATCACACTCGAGGTCATGATGTTGTACTGTATATCAGCACGGCTGTAATGTGATTGTAGGCACAAGTACCGTAGACATCCCCACTGTATTTTACACTAAATATTAAATCAATCGTAATAGAACCCCCCAAAAAAAAACATCCTACTCAGGGTAGGACACGATCTGTAAGAATGAGTTGAGTGAGTGTGTGTGTGAGTCTCTCCTACCTGCACACTCGGCTGCAACTGCTGTGGCTGCTGAGGCTGAGACACCAGACAAGCTGCCATGCTCTGCCCCGTGTTCTGAGAGCTCATCGACTGGAGACACACAGACAGAAAAACTGATTTTTACAGATTTCATTTTCACAGATTTAAGGGGCTTTATTTAATAAATATATATAAATAAATACAGTGGAACCTTGAATTACGAGCATAATTCATTCAGGAAGTGGGCATGTATTCCAACACACTTGTACACCAAATAAAATTTTCCCTTAAGAAATAATGGAAACTTTAATTATTTGTTCCACAGCCCAAACAAATAAATACATAAAAATAATCAATACAAAATAAAAAGTAATAATAAAACAAATTAACCTGCACTTTACCTTTAAAAAAAGTAAAAATAAATCTCGACAGATAAGTGCTTCCGTTTATGCACGCAGTGTGTGTATTTGGTTCTGCCGTTATGTGTGCGCACGCGTAATTTGTGTAGAGTGTATGAACCGGCATGGTGTCAAATTATGTGCACACACACACACATAACGACAGGCTGAGGAAGAAAATGCGTGCACGGATGTTAATTATACCAGTGACAGACGCACACTAGCAGGGAAGACGAAAACCCACTTCCGCAGAGCAAGAGAGAGAAAAAACGTTGGCTCAGTTGTGATCACGTGACGCTTGCCATTAAAACAAGAAGCGCATGCGTGATACATGACACTCGGTACTCGTAAATCAAGACTTGCTCATTTTTCAAGTCAAAATTTATTAAAATCTTTGCTCGTCTTGCAGAACACTCGCAAACCGTGTTACTCGCAATCCAAGGTTCCACTGTATATAACAATTAAAAATTAAGCACAAATAAAAATAACATGTTTCTTTTATACTTATATGCGTATAACATGCATATAATACAATATGTCCTCTTTATAGGGGGGACATTAAAATTGAGATTCCTTCAATTTGATAATTGCTTGTACTTTTGCGCGCACACACACACACACAAATATATATATATATACATTTATATATGTATATATACACACACACGCACACACACACACACACACACACACGCATATGCACACACAGATACACAGACACACACAGAGATACACAGAGACACACACACACACAGAGACAGACACAGAGACAGACACAGAGACAGACACACACACACAGAGACAGACCTGGCTGCTGATGGACGATCGGCGTTGGGAAGTCTTCTCAATAGTAGAGACGGATTGCCGAGGGGGCGTACTGCGCTCTGCCTGTAGCTTTGTCTGAGTGGCTATACAAACACACACATGCGCGCAAGCACACAAAACTTTTAATAAAAGCATTTTACACATGCTTTCCATTACTGGTATGCAATCTCAGTTCAGATAGTAATTGGTGGAGCACGAGTCTGCCTACATGAAGGTCTGAGGCCAGCATGTCTCCACTTCTACCTGAAAGAATGTCAGTAATTTCATGCAAATAATTTGTACTAAAATACTACCAAACCCGCATGAGCTGCTGACGATCACACCCATATGCACTCCTTAAACATCATGTTCCAGCTTTAGTCCTCTGTGCAGTTATAATACTCTTCTGTGAAGGCTTTCCATCAGATTTTGGCTGTTGGAATTTGTGTTTATTTTAGCCACTAGAGCGTTCGTGAGGTCATGTCATGTCATGCTGGAACCGGTTTGGGATTCATAGTTCCAGTAAAGGGGAACGGTTAAAGATACAAACAATAAAAACTTCCTATAATATCGTATGATGGTGACTTTGTGGTAACACTCTTAGGAAGAACCGCATGTGGGTGTGATGGTCAGGTGTTCACATACTTTTTGCTACATATATACATACACATTCCTGTCTAGTGTTAGCCAATTTAAATTGATTATTAATAAAACATTTTATTTCACACTGATGAAAATCAAATATCCAGAAAGTGGATTTTCATGTGTAAGAGTTCTCAAAACTGTACTAGTGCAAAGAAAACAGCAGAATATCAGTTTAATATTCGTGTTAAATGTTTCATTTAAACCTGGACGTTTCAACACAAATCCAGTTTGGCTCCACCAGGAGGTTAATACCTACACGTGGGGTCGGATACGGCGGTATGTGAGGAGGACTTCCGTGAGCTCCGGGAAGACGCTGACGGCGTGCGGCTTTGATCAAAGCGCTCCAGCGCCTCCTTCAGGCTGGAGGTGTTGAGCTGAGATTCAGAGCCCGAGTCCTGAGACTGAGCGACACAAAGAAAGAAAACCACAAATCACACAGATGTCCGAGAGAACGAGAAGGAAAAGATTACATGGTCATTTCTACACGCCTTGTCTGCAGAGATCTCTGGAGGAGACTCCTCGATGCCCAGCTCCCTGCGCTGTTCAGCCCTGACCTCAGCATAGCTACAGCAAGACCAAACACACACCAAGCACAAACCAGTTACATCCTGACCAGATACCTGTGATTGCGTGGCAGAAAAATTTCAATCCTCACCTGACAACAGTGTGTGTGCAGACGATGAACTCCGGTCGTGAGTTCCATTGGTGGTAGGTGATGTAGTATTGGGTCTGAAGCCAAATCCACTGCTGACCCTTGGTCAAGAACCGATAATAGCATGACTTCCCTTTCCCATACTGCATCACTGCGCCAAACACACACATCCATATTCAGGGGAACAGAATAGGGTAACATGATTATATAATACTACATAAAATGATAGCACTTAAAATGTCACACCCTGTAATTAATGCACGATTTAACACGATAAAACCAAACAGATCGCTCTAACTCACGGTGTTCATGGCATTTTGCAAGGGTCTCCAAGTCGTCTACGTGATAGTAATCATACCCCGATGTGCCCAAAACTTCAAAAGGCAGGTAACCAATGATAGGGGGCGCCCTAAAGGTGACACAACAAATTAATATTTACACAATTCTTATGGAATAATCTTATATAATCATAATTCTGCTACTTTTACATCTGCTCATAGTTACATACACCTCTCAAAATCTGCGTGATAACCTTTTTTTTGTTTGCATTTTATCGCCATATCAGTTTCTCAGGCTTTTTCATGACAGATATGTATTAAACAATGAACTTATTTATTTAAACCAATATAATATTATGTTATCATGTAAAGGATTTAAAAAGTTATGGAAAAAGTAAATAATAATAATAATAATAATAATAAAACTAAATAAATATCACATTATACCATGGCCTTGGCCAGAAGAACAAGACTTTACATAAGGTTCTTTAGGTGCATTTTTGCTAAAAAATTATAAGAGTTTTTCTGGTTTCGTCTTGCAGAAAATATTTTTTAAATCTTGTTCTGGTAGAAATTGTTTTCTTATGGTGTTAAAACATGGGCCGGTCAAAGTATATGCTTTATGGTTAGAGTAGTGCTACAGTGCAGACATTCTGGAGCTTCTTCATCCTTTAATAAATACGCATGGGTTTCATTTGGATGGCCTACACGGCAACTTGTATATGCAACTTGGTCGTGTCAAGATTCGAAGGGATTGAAGCATCATTTTCCCACCACTGAGTTTATTTCAAATAATTTGTTTTTTTGGTACTATTCCCATTCTGCTTGCCATTTATTTAATATATACTGATTTATCAACAGCTTGAGGTCAGAGGGTGGGATTTGACATACGCTAATTGTTTCTGTAAGGGCTTGTTTCGCTGCCATGTCAGCTTGTTCGTTTCCAGTAATTCCACTTTGTCCTGGCATCCAGTAGAAGACAACATTGTGATGGTTTTTCTATGGTTGGTTTGCCTTGATTAATATATCAATAATTATTGGGTGATTTGTTTTCATAGATTCCAAAGCTTGTAGGCAGGATCTGTTCCCTTTCTTTTTCGATATGTTCCAGAGAAAGTAACAGAGCCCAGGCTTCTGCCGGGGATATGGATTCCGTAGTGATGTCGGTCCGTTATTGCTGCTGCAGAAACGTGGTTTGCCATTTGTGACCCGTCAGTGTATATGGGTTTATGGTAGGGAAAAACGCTATTTATTTCAAGGGCTTGTTGGCGGAATATACAGTATACGGGTGAGTTTCAGACTTCTGGTGCGTATTCCCGGAAGGTCTGATGTAATTTGGTCTGGCCTCATACAGATGCAAATATTGTGGGTAAAAGATTGGATTATAAAATGGATAATGTGAACTTGTCTTTATCTTAGTTGCATACTGGAGAGCTAATTTCAAGCGTCTTATCTGAAGAGGTGGTTCATTTGCTTCTGTGTATAGGCTTTGTACTGGTGAGGTCCTGAAGGCTCCCAATGCGAGTCTCAGTCCGTGATGGTGGACAGTGTCTAGCATTTGCAAGTATGATTTTCTGGCGGTTCCATAAACGATATTCCCATAATCCACTCTGGAACGGACCAGCAGAGCAGTCTGTATAGTCGTAACAACACTGTGTAGTCAGACCCCCATTTAGATTTTGCTAGTACAGGAACTTAATATTCAAAACTTTCAGGCATCTGAGAACTTTAATATGAGGGATGAAGGTCATTTTGTTATCGCAGAGCAGACTTAAGAATCTCGTATTTCCAGGTGGTGTCATTAACCTTTTTTCAAGTCAAAAAGAACAGCTACCACATGCTCCTCAGAGACAAAAAGGCTTCACAAAACGTGAAATATTCATAACCATATTTTAAAGAGTTCTACTTTCAGTGTGACTATTTTTGGCTTTCTGTTGGTGGCTCTGTAATGCAAGCAGTAATCCTGAATAATAATGTCGCAATTCTGAACCTGTACATGACTTTATAGGACAACTAGATGTAAGATTGGGGTGGCAAATAAATTATGCATTTAAGGGACACCCAGAGGGATTCAGAAAGACCCAAAGAGATTTAGAAAGACCAAGAGAGAGACAAAGAGAGAGACAGAGAGAAACAATGAGAGACAAATTAGTTCAGAGGCCCCCAGAGATACAGAGAGTCCCAGAAGGAACCAGAGACTCTGTGAGAGACCCAAAGAGACATAAAGAGACTCAGTTAAAACGTGAGAGAACCAGCAAGACGCAGATACTCAGAGAGAGACCAAAACACTCTCAGAGAGACCCAGAGACACCAGGACAGACTCAGAGAGACCCACCTGTGGTCCAAGAAAAGGAATTTCCACTCCAAGCTGTGCCTGGAAGTAAACTCCTCATTCGGTTCCTCGACAGTGCACATCTCCTGTACAGAAGAGGTTGACGAGTTTTTAAACACACAGCATTTTATAACAATATTGCTTATTTTATATTGATTTCCCAATGACTGTCTAAAGTATCAGTGACGTCACCAAAAAAGGAAAAAAAACCTTTCTATGTTTGATGCATTTTTTTTCCTAACAACTTTTATAAGTGAAATGTAGTAAACATAAGGTTCAGGGACAAATTAAAAATTTATCAGCTCACCTTGATAAACTGAGGCTTGGCTAGCCTCACAGTGGCAACAAAACACACACGGTCTTCAAACGAGGGCCGGAGCAAGCGCTGTATCACACCTTCAAAGCCGTTCCGTGTCGAGTTAGGCACTTCAGGAAAAGAAAAGAAGAAGAAAAAAAGGACGTCCTGTATAAACTGTACAAAATACGATATGAAGTCAGGGTGTACTTGCATATACAGAGTCAATAGGGGGCAGCACTGAACACAAAATTACTGACACTGGCACAGTAACTGGGTGACCAAATATCAGAAGGCTATCCGCTGCACGTGTAAACCAATCAATCCCTATATCTACTGGTTTGCATTGATCTTACTCTCTACTGCACCTGAGCAAAGCTCTCGATCCTATTTCACACCAAGGTTTTCCTGCCTGTCCCATGACTGAGCCACCATTCTGAGCGTAAACACCGCTGGGTGAGATTAATGTTTCATTGCTGCATAGCTTTCACACTTACCAGTGTTGAGAGACTTGAAATTTCCAATAAACTTGACGTACTCGTAGACGGGAGGTTCTTTGGGGTCGATGGTGCCCCGGAGCATGTGGCAGCAGAACTCCAGTTGGTTTTTAGCTATTGAAAAAGACAGATTAAAGTAGATTATCGTCATCTCGCAATTTACAATTCAGACGAGCAAATTTACAGCGAGCTTACTAATTAAAATTAATTCTATAGCCAGTGTGTGGATATTTTTTGACTCACCCTTATATAAGATTAAATGAACAATGAGCGATTACTTAAGGGCTTACCAAGCATATAGAGTATAACCTGGAAAAACTCTTTCATGGTGAAATGTAAATGAGCTCATTTCTCGCACACACCTTTCTGAAATCCACAGTTGTTCTTAAACTGTGATACGTCTCCTTATTTGTACGTATCTTAACCATATGTAAAGCTCTTACTTATAAACTTTATCTTCTTAGTGTCAAAACTCAAACGATGCCCGTTTACTTCTAGACTAATACTTAGGTATGAAAAAAAAAGACAGATCTCTATTCACTCCGTGACTGATAGGGAAATCATCGCTCGTTAATTCACTCAGTCCGACTGACTAAAATGTTCTTTTACAGAAGGCATTAAAATCTAACCTATTTACAAACACTGTCCTTGTCTGAGTGATTATGATTATACTCCTATACTGTCATTAACATTTATTTTGATAGGATCTGATTTGCAAAACATATTATGCTCATCTTGATTCATGCACACTTACATTCCATACAGACTTAAATAATTCTTCTGATTGTGTAAAGCTGCTTTGCGACAATGACCATTGTTAAAGGCGTTATAGAAATAAAATTGAATGGAATTAAAAATATCCAGGTGATCTAACCCTGATCAAGTCAATCAAATGAGAAAACTCTCACACTGCTATATATATATATATATTGTGGCGTGGGCGAGGCGGCGGCTGACGACCAGCATGCCTTGCGGGGATGTCGGTGTGTTCACCATGATGGGGAAAGGTGTTTGGGTAAGTGGCTTCGGCCCTGTTTGTGTGTGTGAATGTGTGACGTGTGAAATGTGCTCCAGTTCAGGCTGATGCTGAATTGGATGTAGGTTCCTGAGTGAAGGTGCTGCTCATGCCATACATGCTGTGTGCTTAATAAAGTACTCCCAGCCATTGCATTGGGCAGCAAATAAGCTCACTCGTCTCTCCACCATCCTTTCCGGCGTAAAAAACGCTACATTGGTGTCAGAAGTGGGATGGAGAATAACGGGTTCGAGCGCACAACGGAGGACCTTCTGAAAATCCAAGCGGGCCGCCGAGTAGCGGAGCGACTACTCGCGCAGAAGAAGCGCTTTCCTGACGGAGCTAGCGCGAGCACACCACGTCAACCAACGCGGAGCGGGAAGAAGAAAATCCCGGCGCTGGATCTCGGGGCGGAGGCTGGCGCTGCGCAAGCGCCGGAGCAAGATACAGCTCCGTGCGCCGTTAGCCAGCAAAGCGACCTGCCGCTGCGCGAGGCCGAGCGCGCTGAGCCCATATCGGCGGTACATCGCAGCGGAAGAGCCGAGCGAGCGCCCGCAGCTCAGTGGCGCTCCGTTCGTGAACCTAGCCGGGGACAGGGCTACCCGTCGCGGCTAGGCAACGAGCAACTCTCCAACGTTTCGCGGGGAGGCCGAGGCACAGGACAGCGTACACCAGCAGCCGCTAGACTAGCGCCGGGAGGACGCGTGGTAAGCCGCGCTGGGCTTTACATCGACTGTGTGCTGGATGGCGTCTTACTGCGGGCGCTCGTGGACACCGGCTCCACTGTTTCGCTGCTGCGCTCTCGATTACTGGGGCAAAGCAAGCGTGTTTGCGGACGGCCTGATCCTGCCTTCAACATCTGCACCGTTGCTGGGGGCTACGTGAAGGTAAGGGCGTGTTGCACAGCGCGAGTCCAAGTGGGTGGACGGACTTATTCCCACTGGTTCGTTGTGGGGAATGTCGAGGAGGACTGCGTTTTGGGGTTGGACATTTTGGGTAGATGGGGTGCGGTGCTGAACTTGTCCAGCGGAACTCTGCGTGGTAACTTCGGGGTAGTCAGGTTGCTCGGACCCAAACCACAGCCGGACAGGTTAGCAGCACACACCCGGTGGGCGGAACTTCCGGTAGCAGACCGAGCGGGAAATCTGCGCGCCAACACCGGCGCTTTACCTCGCCGGCCGGCCAGCAAAGTGCGTGGCCGGTACTGCGAGCGAGTGGAGCGCCGTGTCGACGTAGAACCCTCGACGCAGGACGTTCCCCCCGTGCAGTCCTCCAGGGGTGATCAGCCGTCCGAGCCAGCGTGCAGCCGTGTTACTGCGTCACCCAGAGCGTCACCCGCAGTCGCTCCGCCGGTCTCACAGCTGAACTGTGAACCGCTCATCGCCAGGCAGAAGGGCCCCACCCAGCGCTCGCGGGCACCGCTGCAAGACTTTCGGGTGGGGGCACCTATGGGGCGAATGGGCGTGGACACTCACAGCCAGGGGCGAGATTTTGCTGCTGGCGAGCAGGTGTGGGTGTGTTCCTCCGGAAGGAGGAGGAGGGGGCTCTCGGCCGGGCGTGTGTCGCTCATTTGTCTCTAAGACGACTGTAGTTCGCAGGTTTTTACCTACAAAGTGGCGCCCAAAACACTGGACTTTCAGACATTTATCCTTTATGTACTTGATATTTATCCTTTATGATATTTTTCTTTTCAATTTTGACCCAAGATGAAATTTCAAAACAAACAATAGAAAAGTGACCAGAACCAGCCGTAGAACCACTTGACTTTTTCCGTCTGCTAATCTGAAGTCTGTAATCGATCAGAATCAGGAATCTCCTCTGCGTCGAATATCAGCAGTTCACATTTTCATGAGGAAATGTTCAGCAGTTTTGTATTCAACGTCTACACAAACGCTGCCATGGACCTAGACATTTCTTCCCTTTCCTCGCAAACAGCTGTGCACATTTTTGCCTTCACAATAGTCTATCCTAATCTCAATGGTAATGTCTGAAGCTTCTACTTCTTGTAGAACATCAAATTTTCTTTAATAACATTCTGTATAGCTGCCACTCTACATTCCAGGGTCTTACACTTCAAGTAGTCTGGCGTGAGGTTCTCTCCTTCCAGGATGTGCGTCGAGAGGGCTTTGTATACTTCAGAGTGCTCGCCCAGTGGGAGAAAATTCAACAGGTTCTGGTCCACCAGGTCCGACTGAAACACACAAGCAGATATGATTTCTCTCCAGTTCTCGCTCATACTGTATAACCCTAAATCACACAAAACTGATTTTAGGTTCATTTAAATCCCCATTCTTGCCTCTTACGTCACATATTTTATTAACGTATTTGTGCGTTACGACTCAACTCTGTAACAATACCATGAAGTTTTAGAGTGCTATTGATATTTCCATGAAACTTCAACTCTATAGGGATCCACTTATAGAGTAGTGGATAAAATAACCTGGAGGAGCCTGGAGATAAGCAGCCTGTTCTCAGAACTGAAATAAGTTTTTCCTTTGGGAGTGTTTCAACCAGACATAAATATGCAGGAGTATCAGGGGTATATGATTACAACCTAAATTGATTAAACCTACATCCATATACTCAACATTTAACCTTTACACACTTGCCTACAGAAGTGTAATAGGATAACCGATCGGTACTTAGTAATTGTTTAGAATTTAATAGAATAGAATATTAAGAATAAGAAGAATAACAGAATTAGAAAAAAAAAATAGAAATTGTATGGAAGTTTGCTATTGAGACAGAACACGTATTTGTTTATCCAGGCCAGTAGTGGTACAGCAGGTAATGCTCAGGATTTCTGATCAAGAAGAGCACGGGTTTAAGCCCCCACAAAGTGTTAGGCCCTTAACCAAGGCTGATATCTCTTTCTCCCCAAGGTGGCGCTATATCATGGCTGACCCCCCTGTGCTCTGATCATGCAGACGGATACTTACTGGTAAATGCTCTAGTAAAGAGGTGACGCTCTCAGACACGTAGATTATGTTGCCGTCTGTCATGATGGCCAGAAAGAAGCCATCTAGGGCCTGAGAACAGACAGCAAACAAGTACACAATCATAATAATAATAATAATAATAATGATGCTACAATATATTTCTTACAGTAAAAATCAGGTCAGGTAGGACAGACAGGTAAAAGTGTGTCCTCTCACCTCTAACATCAGCTGTGTGAACTCCTCATTGCTGAGGAACGGAGGCTTCCAGTCCTGACGGATCTCACTCGATTCCGACTGTGCAGCGATTTCTTTAAAAAAAGGAGAAAAAAGGAAACGCAAGACAATATTACAAATGTTATAGCATGTGCAGATCACCTGTTAGCATTAAACTTTTTCTTAACTCAGAGAGGTTACATTTATACTCTCAATGCTAATCAAATTTTATTTAATGCAATTAACACAACTATGTAATGAATGCAAATCCAAAAGTAACACCTGATCAGGAAATTGTGCAATTCTAAAAAAATTATAATAATAAATGAATCCTGGTCCCTTTTTTTAAATTAAACTAAAGCACAGAAACCAATGTATTTATTCTTGGGCATTACAGTACAGTAAGTCCCCAACATATGAACGAGTTCTGTTCTGAGAGCGAGTTTGTGCATGCAACAAACACTGTCTAGGTACTAGGATACTAACACAATTAGCTATACACAGCATAAAACAAGCAAGTTGCATGATCTTTTCCTATTCTTTTAAATTGTGCCTATTGTTAAACGATTCATGTTTAAAGAACGAGCAATGTCTGCTTTCTTTTCACCTCGCTCCTTTCTCTTAATTATTTCACTTGTGTCTCCATCGTTATTGCTTGGCGCGTCTTAGCAGTACCAGCTTCATTACCGCTGCTTTTACGCTTGCTTTCCAACATCCTGGGATGTACGCTGTACGTAATGTACGCTGGACATGTGATCTAACTTCCGTGATTGAACATGCACTAATTTTTATTCCAGGACGTTTTTATAAAAATACGTTTAAAACTCTTTTATTATTGTAACATATTTCCTAATTTTTAGCTTAATTCAATAAAATAATAAAGTCGCTCCTCCCACCTCCATCTCTACTTTACAGTAAAATACTTCCTACATGATGGCATAATTGGCAACATTTTAGCCCCATCTATTTAAGATACATTAACAACTATAACAACATTATGAAATCGTGAAAGATAATGATCTCTGATCTACAGTCATCACATCAGTAGAAAAAAAAAATCAATAAAAATGAACATGATTATAGAGGACAGGTCGGATGGAGCTTTACTCTAGAGGCCAATGAATGACATTAAATTAACACATAAATCTAAAACTTAATTACAACTTGAGTAATGTAATTTTGACGGATGATGACAGGCTCCTGCGCATGCATACTAAGCAGATGCAGTTTTTAATAATGATTGATGGGGGATAAAACAGTGAGTGAAGGACACCTTTGTGCTTGCGCAGGAAGTCGATGCTTTTCTGCAGAATGGTGGACTTGTCCATCTTGCGAGTGTTGCCTGGCAGCATGGTTCCCAGCTCCTTGATGAGCACATTGAACTGGTCTCGCCTCTTCTTTTCCGACTTGTTCCTGGAAACTCTGTATGAGTGGGCGCATGGTAAGCACGGTGGTGAAAACCGTAGCACGCACACACACACAATCAGCAATTCATTGCAAAAGAGAAGTATCACAGAAAACTAGATCTAGTTTAGCAAAGACAGTGAACTAAAGCAAAGCCGGTATTTGATCAGACATTTGTTTCTCTTGCTTGTTGAAGAAAGCATGATAATGTGACCATGATTTGAGAAGATGTGCCCTTAATTCTTCCTGCATTCTCTCACCGTTTTGCTTTGTCCTTCTCATCTTCTTCCATCAAACCATCAAAGATGCTACTGTCATCCCTGCAAACACACAAACAACAACAACAACAAAATTGAAATGACAACTGGATGGAACGGTTATTAAGCTTTGCACGCGCACAGAGTAAACAGACATTTTATTCTAATGTTTCATCAGAAGTCAATGCTTTTCCCTTTCCATGATGGATACTGAAGTGCAGTATGTATAATTACATGATTATGTACGATTAGAGACATGATCCTAAAACCTTTAAAACAAAACAAAAAAAAAACATGACTTCCATGACTATCACACAGCCAGTAAAAGACTCCTGTTTTATAGAAAAGACACATTTATTAATCGAATAATTATTCGAACAATACCTTATTTTTTATTATACCTTATTTTTATAATTATAACCCCTTCATTTTATGTCTGTTCTCAGCATACAGTAAAATCAACTCATTTCAGCAACCACAGCGATGGTTTTAGGTCAGCAGTAGGAGTCAAACACGGATGAAAACTGCAGCTCAAGTCGAGCCACAGAGGAGTGCTCTGAATGTGTGTCTATATTTAGCAGCAGTTGGTATGTTCTCTGACTCAGCTGGTAACAGGGCAGAGAAAAAGACAGCATCTCTGGCTGTGGCGACTCGTCCATAGGGGAATGTGTTTCCTTTTACATTCCAGAGACATGCATGGTAGTTTAACTGGCGCTTCCAAATTGCCTGTAGTGTGCGATTGGTTGTGTAAGCATGTATGCGAGGTGTCACTTTTTCAAGGGTGTATTCTGCCTTGTGCCCAGAGTTCCCAAAAATGAGGGCTGCAACCCTATACAGGATAAGCAGCATAGACCATGGATGGATGGATGGATGGATGGATGGATGAATGGAGGCATTTTTGTATCTAGTGGTCTACTTGTCAAGATCTTGTTTTAAGCCAAATATTTAAGGCTTAAATTAAAGTCTTTTTCCATGGATCTTCAGATGTTGTTAAGCTAAAACCTGCCAACCCTCATACCAATATTGTATGGCCTTGCTGGCAAGAAGACACACACCTCTTGTATTGATCACCGTCTAAAACCTCTTAAATGAATTATGCCTTATACTGGATATACCAGTTTAAATACAACGGATCTCTGGTCACCTTAGATGGCGACCCTGTGTCTGACTGCTGAGCAAGAGTCAACGCTGTATGAATCAACTAGAGATAGTCCTGTGCAGCAAGAAAATGCATCTCACGGCAAAAATCTACAAGACAATCGTGTGCCCAATAGTCCTCTATGGTGCTGGTCCATGGAGATAAAGATGTGCAATTGGACCCCTGGTCTGACCCTGTTTTGACGACAAAAGTGAAGAAGGATGTCCGACACAGACTTAGAGTCGTCATGATCAATAAAGATAATGAGGGAATCGTGTGTACGCTGGCTTGGACATTTGATGCGTGGCTCAACCCAGATGGGCACCAACCTCGTGGGCAAATAAAGAAAAGCTGAATGGACATTGTCGCAAAAGACAACCAAGCAGTGGACCTCGCCCGCCAAGATGGCCATGATCGGGCCAAATGGAGAAGACGGAGCAGCGAACCCTGCTCCAACGGGACACCACTAAAAAGAGAGCCACTAGATAACTGTTTGTTGTCGACTCTTAAGTGAATATTATGGGGCAACTCCAAAATGTCACCAGATTGCAGCTTTTGGTATAAACCGAATGGGACATTATTTTGCATTATTAATGTTCATACTTTGTTCACTCAGCACGGTTTTCCTTCATGTAAAATGTGTTGCCTTTTTGTCCTGGACATTTTAACTTCATAATGAGATTTCTTCCGGCAGGGCTGAATGTTACAGGCTAATCTCCGACCTCCTGGGCCGCTTTATTCCTGAATCGCTCCGGAACAGATGAGTATTAAGCTGAGCATGAGTCAGCGTGTATGTGGATGCAGGCTGCACTGCTGCACTTTTATAGAAACAAGGCAGAGTCCAAATGGTTGTGCGTCAAAGCACTCACCCCCTCTTAAACAAGTGGGCAGGAAAAACGACAATGTTGCAGTACAGATCTTAATGGAAACAGTTATTTATGACAGACAGATATTCTTTTAGAGAGTGAGGTTTTAAAAAAAGCATATTTCTTTCTTTTATAACTTTCTTGGAAGTCCCAGCAACCTTACAAAAACATAATATCAAGCAACAACGATGAACCACTTAGTACCTATTAGGGATAGAATCACCCGATACCATATCACCATAGCCAGGTACCGTTTCGATATGCATCACAATTCTGTAAGCATCTGGAATTTATAAATATCCCAATCCGATATAACTTTTAGAAAATTGTTGGTTATAATTCAAAAGAACCTTAGCAAATAATTCGTTCCTATCACACGGGATGCTGTGCTGCCTGCTGATTTGTGAATAGTTCACGGCGCACCACCTGTAGGGTTATAGAGGAACTCCAACATTTTACCACCTCCTGGGATCTCTTTCTAACTGATTTTTCTCTTTCTACATTGTAAAGCAATGGTGAAGGCATCCAAGATATTTAATAATTTTCTTTAAAAAGGTGATGAAGATATATCTGCTACTTGTGCTTTGTAAAGCCTTGATGATGTCTGAGGCTGGTGACTCTAAATGAACTTCTCTGCAGCAGAGGTAGGTTTTGGTCTTGCTTTCCTAGGACGGTCTCCTACTGAAGTGAAAAACTTTTTCGAAGTCAAAAATGGGAGGGAAGAATGAATGATGGATGTGCGGCGTGCTGTTCGATCCAGTTTAAACAGAAATCCAGAGTCCAGTGGGACAACAATTAACAATCAAAGGTGTATTACTTTGCTGTTGTTGTTACATCATTGGAACTTCAGTTTGGGCTGGCTTGCTTTCTTTGTTTTTCCACATTCTGTACCAACATGGTGACAAACAGTCAATAATAAATGCATTGAAGGCTACGTACAGTAATGATTATCAGTTCTACTACTCATCTTTCTGCACTAATCATGTGTTTGTGTGATGTGAAAGTGAGGATTAGAGGGACAATAGCAGCACGCTTTTGCCTCGTAATAGACTGGAGTTCTGTCTAGTGGCCCGAGTCCTCTGGGATTGGCTTCATGCCTCCCGCCACCCTGTACATAATAAGTCATATAAAGAACGTGTCTGTGTTTGTCTCAAACCTCAGCTATCAAAAACTGAAGTTGTTTATGTTAAGAAATGAACACGCATGTATCAGAGACAAGTAGCAGATCCACATGTACTATAAGAGGGATGCCAAATAATCACAGCACACTTCCTGTTCCTACGTCTGCTCAACCCTGTTCCTTACACCAAAAAATAAACCATACACAACCTGCTCTGTAAACACAGAACGCATTAGGCAACCCGTCTGCATCTTGTGTATCATGACAGCATATATAAGAAACAAGGATAATGAATAAATTATATTCGGTTAATGATTTGCTTTTGAGTGTGTGTGTCTGTGCAGCAAAACAGGGAAAACAGTAAAAGTTTTCTTAGAGAGGAACTGATAAAAAAAAACAAAAAAACAAGCTCTTTCCTGATCATCCAAACAAACCAAATTTACTGCTGTTTATATGTACTTTGTGCTATCAGATAAGATAAGCACGGAGCAGAGAGGGTTTTCATCATAAGAATGTTATGCCCCGTTCACATTACCACCCACGTTGCTCAATTCAGTTTTTTTTTTTTTTTCCCAGATCGTTTAACAATTCATAAGCGGCGTTTATCTGACTCTGACGTGGACACGTCTGTCCTCCTGAACAGCATGCAGGCGCACATTAATATGTGTTTGCTTGCGTCATCTGGGGAAGAACAAGTTGTATTTGTGTGACAGCTCATTCGTTTAAACTGTTGCTAGCGCTGCTATGAAATCCCTCGAATCCCATGAGCATCTTATCTAGGACTGCAAGACTGAAACTGACTCCAATCCGAGAAAGACTTGTGCATTCAAACAGCCCTAAAATCTGATGTTTATGCTGGTAATGTGAAACTAACCCTGACCTCTTCGCTCTATGTACGTCATTTCAGACATAAGGCATGTAATTCCAGACATGTTTTTCTGTTATTTTTGCTCAGTCAGTGAAACTAGCTCGTAAAGAAGTGAGAATCGTCACGCTGGCTGGATTGCCAAGACCTACTGGCAGCCTGTAGTATGTGAAGACACAGTTTTAATGTCAAACTATTTCAAGAACTGGACATTTATGAAGCGAGACACAGACAAGCCGAGTGACACAAGCAGTGAAATACATACTAAATATCTGCACTCCATGAAAGCCTATATATAGTGCACTATTTTTAAAAGTCGTCTATTTTGTATGGTCTCCAAACGCCCATCAGAGCAGCACAAACAAACTCTTATAGCGTTTTCACATCAGGGCTGCATGATTGCTTATAAGAACACAAGACACTGAAGCCTGGTTTGTTGTGTGAACACAATCGTTCCATGCTCGGGAACCGTGTCCGAGTCCGCTGGAAAAGGTGGTCGGGAGAATGGTACAGCGAACACTGTCACGGATAGCTATGGAAGCCGATCAATCCTGAGAACAGAAGTAGGCTGCTGTTTAAACGCGACATCATCAGTGGCGTCTGTCTCATCTAAAATCCGTGTGTGTGTGTAGCAAACCCACCATCTGACCTACACGGCCATAGCTGATAAAAAAGGCAGGAGAAAGCGTCGCTTTTGACATTTTTTTTCCGGAAACATCAATATTAGGCGTAACGTTCCTCGTTCTCGTCCTCTCTTTCTGTTTAATGGCAGCTTGCAAACCAAGCAGGTGCATACTGCCACCTGCTGTATCGGAGTGTACCCAAGTACGAAGAAAAATAATAATGTGCCTGCTGAGCACAGTACAAGTCAATCGTGCCAACTTGTAAAAACACCCTGATCACTAAACATGGCGAAGATCAATAGCAATCAAGCGAACGCATCTCAAAGCCTTGGGGTGGCAAAATTCAAGGCAAAAACATATCTACCTTCTGATACTCACACAAAAAGACAAACAAGACACAAGCATAGGAATTTATACAAAATGAAAAAAAAAAAAAAAAAAGATAAAAACCTAAATTTTATTTGTTTCCCTACAGATGAGCCCCGGAATTTCCACACGCACGGCAGGATTGACCAGGCAGAAAGAGTCCCCGCTTGCAGAGCTTTCAAACAACGGTTTCCATGGTAACTGAGCAGAGGCTGGCGTTAAAGAGAAGGATGTGTGTTACTGTGCCATTTCTGCCCGCATGCAAGACTTTCTGGGAATAAAATGAGGTGATGCAAGGTATAAGAACAAGGAGCAGAGGACTAGCTTGAATATAAAAGCACTCCTGTCTTTTCCTTGTTCAACCTAATTCTTTTCTTTAAGAAAGCTGAATGTCGTGACATGAGAGACTCACCGGTCTATGCTGGAGGTCATTTTGAAGTGTGATCAGGGCTGCAGTGGGACACAGAGGAGCTTTAATCGTGAGGTAGACATTTGTACATGAACCTAGATGAAAAACACACACACACACACAGAAGTGAAATTGCGTGACAGTTTATCTGATAGCAAAGCATGATATCAGAAAAATGACTTTATGGTGTGTTTAGACCTCATATTAACATACTGGGTGAGCTGATTACACAGGGTTGGTGTGCTGGTGTAAATGTAAATGATACACTGACTGGGCACTTTATTAGGAACACCTGCACACCTTCTGATTCATGCAATTATCTACTCAGGACGTTGTGTGTCAGTGGTGCAGCTTGATGTTCACATTAATCATGAGAATGAGGAATGATAATTATTTTGACCCTGCCGTGGTGATGGAGCTCCCGAACTGGAGTAAATCTGCTGTCTCTAGAGTTTCACACAGAGCAGTGCAATAAAGAAAAAAACAAAAACACCCTGTGAGTGAGAATGTCTTTTTAATAAGAAAGGTCAATGGAGAACATCCAGACTGGCTCAGGTGGAGATCACGGCTACAGTAGCTACAAATAAACCACTCTGGAGACCACAATTGGGTTTCAAGAAGAGGATCTGGTGCAATCATGGGCACAGATTCTAGAAATCTCTAAGCGCTGCCAGGTCTGATGAATCTTAATTTCGGTTGGTAGGACCAGAATTTGGCATCGGCAGCAAGAAACAACGAAGTGAAGTCCAGGCTGGTGGAGGTGTTGTAATGGTGTGGGGAATCAATCACTGATTGAATGCCACAGGGTATTTTTGATGATCATGAGCATACCCTTATGTGCACAATTTGGCATCTTCTAATTGCTCCGTCTAGCATCTAACACTACGTCACAAAGCCAAAGTTGTGTCAGATTGGTTTCATTAACATGACCATGAGTTCAGGGCTTTTTAGTGGAGTTCCCATGGGTAGAATGAGAGCTTCACAGGATAGAAACGCACCAGGAAAAAATCTGCAGGAACTGTGTAAGGCTATCATGTCAAAGTCGATCAGAATCTCGAGGGAATCAGAATTTCCAACATCTTCTGAAATCCATCTTGTGAAAGAAAGAATCAAGGCAGTTTTGCAAGAAAAGAGAGGCTCTACTCTGTATCAGTATAGGGCTCCTAATAAAGTGCACCAAAAGTGTATGTCATGATAAATAATTACTGTTAATCAGTGATCTAAATACAGTGGAACCTCGGTTCACGAACGTCCCGGAGTACGATTAAATCGGTTTACGACCAAAAAAATGTGCCCAAAATTTGTCCCTTCTCAGAACACGACCCAGAAACCGCCACCCAAAGCTGCCGCCACCGGCTCAACAAATTGGCCAGCATCAGTTTAGCTCAGGTCGCGGTCACGAATCGCACACGATAAAATAACTTTATGCAAAGTGGGGTGACGTCAAGAAGTATCATCTGAGGAGGCCAATAAACATAAAGAGAGAGAAAACACCTGAAGGAGAATTACACAGTGCTGTTATGGAAGGGGACTCTCCTTCCAACACTAACCTCCTTCCCACCCATCTCCATCACTTCACGTCAGCGAGTCTCTCTAAGAAAGGTGTGCGAACAATACATGTAAGTATGTACAGTTGATTTATTTAGTGCAGTATAATTAAGGCTTTTTTATACCTTGTTATATAATTTGTGAACAAAGTCATCAAAGGTTAAACATAGTTCATAGTGACAGGGAACGGATTAATTCTATTTATATTTATTCCTATGGAAAAAACTGAATCGGTCTATAACCAGATCAGGTTTTAACCAGAACTTAAGAACGAAGTAAGTTTGTGAAACAAGGTTCCACTGTATAAAGAATAAAAAGCATTATATCTAATAAACATGCAGTGAATGAAAGCAACATAAAATACACATATACTGTACAAATTCTGCCTAAAATAAGTCTGAATGTAAACAGTTACTACCCACCTCATCAATAACTTTAAAGAGCCCCCTGGTTTGCTATGCTATTTAAGAAGTACAATCACAAGCGGTTGCTCTAGACGTGTTTGAGGTGCATGAAAATGTGTGTTAACAGCTCCCTCCGTCTCAGCTGTCCACTCGTTATCAGATAACCAGATCACCCGAGACAGGTGCTGATGCCGGGTCTGAACGTGGCCTCGGTTTCATTCTGAGCCAAACCGACCTCCAGTCCACCCGGGCTGCGCGTCAGCAGGGGTTTGATTCAGTTTTTTACATGTCGTAAGGAAAGCTTGGAGAAATCTGAGAGATCCAGCTGTGGTGCAAAATGCTCAAAAGCGTGCTTTGGGTCTCTGTGGCACGTCAACGTTTTCCAGGAAGGAGGAGCACACCTGTACTGCATTTCAGCAGGAAACTCCTTTTTGAGAGACAAACAGACAGGAAATTACCAAAAAGTCACCTCCCTACTTCAAAAATGAACAAAACTGTGAAGGAGGAGAGTAATGTAGACACTTGCTTGACTTCAGAAATGATTCCTCTTCAGTTAGGTCCTCGGATTAGTGTCGTCGCCCTGAAATATATATAAAAAAATAGAGAGATTTAAAACAATGACATCACCGTGACATTACACTATTTATTCAATTCCACATCATTTGTGCTCAGGTGTGAGACTGAACCGAAAAAAGGCCAGAACAGAATTCTAAGGCTATCACACAAACCAGACAGTCATCTACTGTACAGTTTCACTGAGCCTGTGTCCATGATAACAGGGCCTAAGATATAATGCCTCGGGAATTTTAAGATTATTTTTCGGTTCGCCACAGTTGTAAAGAGTGTTTATACAAGTTACTACAGACTTTTTGACACCGTTATCCTTTGACAACTTTCATCGGCGAGGCGTTTCCACCTACAGAGCCGACACTCACTCAGGGTTTTGTGTGTAAACTCGGGAGACTGTTTAGTTTAAAAAGTTGACCATCTTTACCAACACCCCTGCCTCATGTAATTAAATGATGCAGATTAAATTAAACAAATGGGAAGAAATGTTTTACTGAGAGACTACAAAGTGCCTAAAGATTTAACAATAATAAAAAAAATTGGTTATTTATGTAACAATGGTCTGTTCCAACCACTCAGCATTCAGCATCACCAGGATACTAATCACTGACCCTCACTCATCACTCATCAGTAGATAACCTACTGGGATAGCATTCTGTTCATTTTGCTCCAATTATAAACTGCATATTGTTCTCTGATTGGGAATCCTAATCTAATCCTAGTCCATCCTTAATCCCTCCTGCCTTCGCAAAAGAAAAGTCATTAGTGTGAGATGTTTAATGGTTAAATATCTAAGTATAATAGTATAATTTCCTACGCAGCTTTTTTTCTTCGCTAAGATAAAAATCATTTCTGCTAGGACCATTAATAGAGCCAACATTAAAAGCTGTATGCTTTCTTGAAGTGACACAAAAGATGATGCTGAACAAAGAGACATTCTGTAAAAAACATGTTCGATACTCATGAGATTTGAACCCTATCCCGACTGGTTTAATCACCAGTCATTAAGTTCTTACACTTAAAAAAAAAGTTAAACGCCATTCAAATTGATCCTCTCATGGGTCACACCCACAGAGCTAACTAGATGAGGCAGGGATGAAATATTTGCTTACTGCCTCTGAGACAATAGAGCGCAGAGCAACAAGAGTGAGCAAGCTTTCAACTGAAAGAGGAAGAACCATCAGTTAACCAAATTCCTCTGACTATTGTTGTGGAATTATAAGAACAAAACAGACTGGTGACTTGCAGTCTAGGAAAAGTTGGCAATGTAAAGCTCAGGGGTGGGACGACGTACACAGTAGCAGCTTTGCTGTCCCATCTGAGCTCCTTAAGCAAAACAGAACACTTAAGGGGTTTTCACATTAGGAACGATTGATCTGCACCGGGCTTAGGAACGATTGCTCCGCCCTCTCCACTCTCTCCATACAGCAGATGGCAGTACACGCCCACTTGGTTTTCAAGCCGCCATTAAAAACACGAGGAAGAACAAGGAAATTTTCCTGCTATGCTTAATATTATTTGTATTTGAGGAAAAATATCAACAGCAAACCCTCTTGCGTGCCTTCCTACCGTATCAGATATGGCTTTGTGGGTCAGAGGACGAGATTGGCGCGTGCTACGCACACACAGATTTGAATGGAAACCGACGGCACTGATGACGTTGCATCTAAAGTGGTCTAGAATGGGACTCAATTTTAAGTCCTTTACAGCTAGCCTGGATATCTGAGCTAAAGAGAAACACCAAATCACAATCAGATCTTTGCTTTCTACAAGGAAAGCAAACTAGGGGTCGTGCCAATATGTGTTTTCTGAGCCGATACTGATCATCAGTAGGAAACACCGATAATCAATATCCAGGGACGGTATTTATGTTTGAAAACGTACAAATATTTTAATTCTTACTCACAATTTACATTCAAAATTTCATTATATAATGACCCTTGTCATCATTTGATGGTGTGTTGCAAAAACCACTGAGCTAAGTTTTATAACAGAGCACATTGTACATTTTGCGCTGAATTTTTTACCTTTCCTCTTACTGTTGGGCCAAAAGAAAAAAAAAAAAAGGGAGCCCCATCTGTGGGACACTGCTAAGAATAAAAACCATCAGAGACTTCAGAAGTGTTAGCTTTTACTTTCAACAGTCGCGTCAACTCACTGACCTGCAGAAATCTTCATTATTCTAGATACTAATAAATAACCTGAACCTGTTGAGAACATAACTATAGCAGAAATTCAGGCTCAGAAATATTCAGAACCAATGCAAAAACTGGGACATGAGTACTGCTGGTGTCTGTGCTGCTTGTACTGTATAACCAGTAAATCAGAGTACAGTAGATCACAAGATTACTTTAGATAAGTTCTTTCCCAGTTCATGTCTTATCAGACTGACTCTTATCAATTTGTTAATGTTAATTGCGACCTCTCTGTACGTACAAAAAATAAAGTTCAGTGTTCTCTACTGCAACCCCATTGCATGGTACCACTGAGTAAATTAATTTCATAAAACGTGATTATTATCTATATTATATTCTCCCAGTGCTTTGCTAATGATGTGTTTCACTGAAACACACAAACTGAAATACACCAGCTCAATACAGACTTTAGACTACCCAGCACCGTTCTGCTATTATGACCTGGAAGTATAAAATCAAAGTGAAAGATTTTTTTTTGTTTTTTTTTAATGTACGCGAATCCAAAGCAAGTCCTAAGCAATTCACATGGGTCATGGCCAGGTTTTGTAGTCAATGGCTTGATAAACTCAGTTAAAAGAATCTGGTCCACATCCAGCATGATAAGAGAGGAGTTTATTACTGCGACAGAGGTCTGATTAACTCAGGTAGCACTTCTAGTAAATCTAGTACACAACTTTAAACTAAAAACCACGTTTCTTTAAAAGTTTTCAAATAAACCAGAATATATTCTTAGTATCTGCACATCATCAGATGTCTGTTATTCTTGTTTAGCTTTGCTATTAGTGTGAATCCTAATTCATTTTACGACCTTACATTGAACGGGATTTTGCAGCAGCTTTTCTATAGTTGATGAGATTTCTACATCACCTCTAAAGGGGCACGGACGTTGTCATTAAGGTGAATAATTAATGAATTCTGAGCTAAACTGCGATAAAAACACTAACGTTTTAAGTCCCGCCTTCACGCTCTAAGATTCGAACTAATCATGATGAACCGGAATTCTTGTAACCAATCATGTTTTAGAAGGCGGGGCAGATCATTTAGATAGATAATTACAAATAATATTATATAGACTTACATAGAGATAGAGATTAAAAATGCAGTAAGAAGCAGCTGTTTCTTTAAATCATTTGATCTTTAGCTCTAACACCACAGCAGGTTAGTCTGGAAAAACCTGCATTGATGCAGAACATGTATTCCAGTAGCTCGCCTTCCATCAGCTAGAGGTAATTCTAAAATATTTACATTCAACACAAAGCACTCGTCACAGACAACAAGAGAAGGACGCAAATTCCATCCTATGTGTTGCAAGTCAGGAAATAGTGCTATACAAGAGTATATACCAAAGGTCAAGGGTCTAGCTATTAAAAGATGTATCTGTTTATATTAGTGATGATTCGGCTGCCTGAAAAAGCGGAAAAGCATCAGCGTTAGTGCCCCAACAGCTTTATTACAGTATTAAAACTTTATCCTGGAATAAACGCTTATGCAGGATTGTATTAGAACGTTTCTGTTTTTAGTTAATAGCCAATAGATCAAATATTTAAAAAATGTTTTTAAATTAAATGTCATGACTTTGACTAAACATGCCCACAGAAAAGTGTTTAAAATAATTAAACCTCCCTCCCTCCCTCTTACTTACTCACTGAGTCCCAGGGAACTCCATGGACTAGGCGAAGTACACCCTTAAAGGAGTGAGCACATACTGTAAGTACACCACACAAGCACACACACACTCATTCACATATTACGGGCAACTCAGAAATGCCAATTAGCCTACACTGCATGTCTCTGTGATGAAACTGGAGTAGACGATGGAAACCTACTAAGCACAGGGGGAACATGCAAACTCTACGCACACAAAGACCTGAGGCAGGACTCAAAACTTCGACCCTGGAGGTGCGAGACCATGGAGCTAGCCACTACGCTACATATATACTGTAAAATATACAAATATAAACATAATTATATCACGAAACACATCTCAAAATAAGGAGGTTACCTTTTTAAGGGTTTAAAACGAGGCTCATAGTGTTAACCAATCAGAGAAGGCGGCTCAATCAATAAGTGAATGCATGACCGGTTTACTGCTCCTGCCCAGTAGGTGGGGGTAATCCAGCTTCAAGCTCAAAAGAAGACTGCGATTAAGTCATCAGTGCTTCTGTGTTGCCAAATTGGGCATTTCTCTGTCCAACAGGGCGTGTTTTTACTCATCTTAACCAGATTCCAGTGAGCTCATGGTAAGAAGCGGCATAGTGCCCTACTTCCCCGACTTGTACTAGTACACTTTAACGAGTAATTGCATTTTTAATCTATTTCTCTAAGAAGAACTGTCTCTTTCTCTCTCACACACACACACACACCTAACACAGGCCAAAGTGTGAAAAAAAGATGGTCAAGTAACAGGATGCTTAAAGAAAGCCATTTAGAGAGAAATCAGAACCAGACTTTGAGACAGAGGAGGGTCGTGTGTGAGAGAAAGGGGGTTGTTGCATGGCTGGGAGGCGGTAGTTAGCGTGGTGAGAACAGTGCGAGGACGCTGTGGTTTTGTAACTGTGATGTCACTGAATGCTTCACTGACCCGCTGACCCAATGACCTACTTTCCTGCCTCTGCTGCTCCCTCGCTCTAAGATCTAATCTCTACTTCACAGTCAGACCGCCTGAGCCACTTTCCTTCAAGGCAGCCATATTCCTTCATTTAACACAACAACATGAAAGAAACACACACACACAAAAGCTTCTCCTATTTATTCTGCTCCTTTACTAAAATGACGAGTGAAGATTTAGTGATTTAAACTGAAAAAAAGCAAGCAGTCGATTAAAATCACACACAAAAACACACACACACACACACACAGTGCTGTCTAATATTCTTGCAATCGTCTACAGGTGGACAGAACAGTCCTTTAATATCAGCCAGAACACATCTGTACAAGTCCCAGTAATATCACATACATACTGTACATACAGACTAAAACATCCCAGGAATAATTTAATCGGCACTTGCATTCGTTCAACTGAAACACTGTACAACTTTCTGTCTCGTAATAAGTTCCTTAAAAGACACCCGGGGCATTTTCATTATTCTCAGTCACTGCAAGTCTCTGCAAGCTCTCAGGGAGCGTGTGCATGTGTGTGTGTACGCTTCTCAGATGTAGGTCAGTGAAGCTCAGAGTACTTGAGTCACTCCGACACGGATCCTCGGTATGCACGGCACCATGACAACGGTGCCTGTCGGCAACACCATAGCAACCGCTCACACCAGCCGGGGTAAAAATAGATACCGAATTCCTCCACAGCAGAAATTCCCTCCTCCTCTCATCGCTCTTTTTATCTTTCTCGTTCCCAAGCACTCAGGAATACACACCGTCTCCTGGCTCAGCAGAACTGGAGCATCCTCTAACACTAATCCTTCCTTTAAAATCCAAGTCAGGGATGTTATCAGATAATATCCCTGTAGAGATATTATTAGATAGTATCAATATCTGCGTTAAAAAATAAAAAGAACATTTGTTTTTGCTTCATATGAAAAGTGTCCTGTAAAAAAAAAAAAAAAGACAAAACAAGAAAAACATTTCCATACATCATTCCAGCAGAAAAGCGATTTCAGTTAATCTTCACCTGAATATTCTCTTGCACTATCGCTTCCTTCTACAGATTTCTGGTATAGACATGATCACATTTTCATCACGCTGTCTACTGGCTATGATCCTACTCCACTACAGTGCAAGAACTGCAGAAACCATTTCCACTTTTCAGAAAGTCAGTGAAAATTCAGACTTCCTTTAGATTATGTCATGAACATACACACTTTATGTGGAGGAAAAAAAACTAAACCAACATTGTTTATAAAAGTATTCAGCAACATTAGCATGAAAATTAATTGTGCAGCAGCATCAGAAAACCGCATTATTATTTGAGTCTGTGTGGAATTAAAATACAGTAAGTACCTCACATACGAACATTTGAGTTACGAACTTTCCAAGATACGACCTAGTGTTCACACATGCTAAATCATGGACGTTAGATCACATTGTCACATGAGTGCAGCGTACATCCCAGGATGTCCGGAATCAAGCAGAAAAAACAGCAGTGATGAAGCCGTAGTACCTGGACAATGTTTGTTAAACTTACGAACAAATTTGACTTACAAACGCCCTCTTGGAACGGAACTCGCTCGTATGTAGGGGACTTAGTGTATCTTGTGATCTTAATGAGAGTCGCAAACTTCACACATTTTTCTTAACCCATAGTCAAACACTTAATTAACAAAGAATAACTAATCAATCATTAATAATTAACGCTAACCAGATGCACGTTTCCACCTTAATTTAGATTATACTTAAAAAGAGGTGTACACCAATTCCTTTATAGCAGCTCAGCACATTATTAGCACTGTCCTCTTCATATTAATGTTCTATCTCTTTTTTGATTATTATTTAAAATAGTTAAAATCTAATTACATTGACATAACTCTCTTTCCCTCATCGCTGTGTTGCCGCACAGATCTGTGCTGCTTGCGTTTTTAGGGATAATCCCTCCTGTGTGGGTTTTTTATTTCTTCTTGTCTTAGAGCAGCCTGTTCATTGTATAGAACTGTTTCTCTGCAGAGAATATGTGACCATTACTACGGCCTTCCTACACTACTGCATTTACTGTGTCCCAATACACACCTCTCACGCTACTGCTCCTGTTTATTCTGCTCGCGCGAGAGGGAACTGTCCACTATTAGTTAATTGATCATGTATGGCAGATGGACAGATTTTTAAAAAGGATCAGTAAATATACTTGGAAAGCCTTGGGCGGCCCACCCACGTAACAGAACTCTATCAGTGGGAAACACTGCGATCCATGTATCAGCACATGACTTTTACATTTTTAATAGATAAAATCTGGATATTTATACAATCGTGATACTTCCAGAATCGCGATATAAATTGAATCGGCACGTAGGTATCGTGACATCATATCGGGTGGTGACTGGAGATTCCCGTCCCTACTAGTTACACAGATACAAACCCTTAAAACAACAGCAACAACACTATCAGCTAATATTCCATGGCTGAACAACAAAACATTTACTCTGAATGTGTGAAGATTTCTCAACTGTATCCCGTGCACATAAGGAAGCGGTAAACTCTACACAGGTTACTTTATTTTCTCCTTGAAGGCTCGGAGATGCTTCTTGTTAACACCACTTCAGAATCTGCACCCCTGCTGTGGGTGAGCTGTGAGCCCCATGCCCCATGCCCCGCGCTCACAAAAGCTTTCTTTGTCTGACGAGGATTTTCAAAGGCCAGCGAGTCGGAAAACATCAGAAAACCACTGGTGCTGGGCCTCACCACAGAGCTGGCAGCGAGCCTCACGCTGGAGCCGCTGCTGCAGCCTTCGTGCCAAACATTGGCACCTCTGCCAAGTGGGTCAGCCAAGACCTGCTATAAAGGATGCAACGAGGTGCAGAGGAAACAGCGAAGAAAAAGGATTTCAGAGAACTTATTGTTCATTCATCCATCTCACTGAAACATTTGCTTATATATACACTGTATCTATATGATTTGTTTCCCTCCAAACAGCACCAAATAAAGAGAAGGACTAGAGCCCCAACATGCAAAAATCAGAGCTTGGAGAAAGTGTTAGACAAAAACATGCTAGAAGAACAGAATAAAAAGCTGTAAAGTTGTGCCTTCAGTACGAAAAACAAAATATATCCATAAACTACCATAAACTCTAGCATAGAGTCTCATAAATTCTACCATAAAAATTAGAAAAAGAAGTAAGGATCTCCCAAAACCTCTAAGAAGGAAGCAGTTTGCATTATCTGCAGAGGCCAGGGTGTATCTTTAAGCAATTCATCAATTTTAGACAAGCTAACATTTTAGCTGCTCAGGAAGGCTCCATGTGGTCTACTTGAGATGTGTGTGGTGACCAGTGACGGTCCCACTTGACCATGAAGACAATCTTGGACTGGGAGGATGGAGACAGCTGTTCTCTGAGGACTCGAGAGTTCAGGACTAAAGTTTCCACAAACAGTTTGGTACCTGAGCCTTCAATAATGAAAGTGGACTCTATATTAACATCTCCTGTTATACTGAACTTCAGTCTCCTAACACACAGTATGACTGGAGATCCATCCCTGATATCTGATATCACCCAGATGAAGATTGTTGACTCTGGTTCCTTTTACATTGTAAAAACAATTACATTTTTAAAAAATAATTTTAGCATATTTATTTTGTTTGGGTTTATCATGCTATACACATCAAGCAGATTTATAAATAACACTTACGCATCAAGATGATGATACAGTTATTGTCGTTCTTTCAGATAAAGTAAGCCGAACACATCTTCAAGTAAGAAGCAAAAATAATAATTAAAAAATATTTTTATATAGTTTTATGCATTTTCCTAACACGAGCTTTAGTGAGACAGTGATGAATGCCTGTGTAGGGTTTTTTTTTTCTTCTTGCCTGTTTCTTCATGCATTTTACACATTTCTCAGTATCATTTCGAACCAAACCGTCAGCAAAAAAAAAAGGAAAAAAAAGAGCAGTGATATATTCAACATTTTTCTTTACGGAAGCAATTTATCAAAAGTAAAATGGCGAGGCCAGCAGAAATCAGCAAGCGAAATCAGCTAAACTTTGGGTAAAGGAGACAATATATACGCACACAAAAGTCCTACACTTTTTTTATTACAACACAAAATATTATATCTATGCCTAGTATTGTAAAGGTTCTCCATGGCCTTGGTCAGGCACAGCATGGCAGGCTGTAATGCACCGGGTGTTCTGGTGCCTTTTTATCATGAATTTTCAGCGATTTGTGTTGCATTGCTTTTCTATTCTAAAAAATTGCACCAATCAGGCTGGCCTTAGGTCCCCTTGGGCATGGGTGAGCCTTGGGTTGTGAACAGATTGGCTACATACTAGTCAATTCTACATAGTTAATGCAAACAAAAACCATTAACCCCTGAGGTATGCCGTTATTCCCAGATACTTACTGGTGATTTTTGGGTGTGGAGATTTTGGGTAGTCGTAGCCAAATCTAACAAGTTTTTCAACAACTACCAACCATGGTGGGCGAGGTCTGTCACAAGTCAAATCCCCAGAAAGAGGGTGGCCATCTGCTCTCTAGACCCCCAGCTACGGCTGGCTGTATCATCACTCAGGAACCAACTTAATATAGTGAACACATTTCCGCATGACTGTAGGTCTTGAAGTATTGTGTATTTGCAGAGTACGGCCGGCATAGGGGTGCAAGTCAGAGAGGCGCAAAAAAAAATGTTCTAAGAACGGTTTTGTTATTGCAGAACTGGTTCAATTAGATTGTTTTACACCTTTAGAACTGTTCTCAGAACAGTTAAATACTTGGTTAATTACACATGAATTTAACTGCTACTGGAATTATGGGAATGGCGTCACAAAAATGTCTGACTCACCAAATGCTCATATTATTATGTTTGGACATGAATACTGAGGCTTGATTGACTTCTACACCGGCGTTCGTTTGTCTCTGTCTAACGTCAGCCCGCAGTCCAAATTGTAGTTTGTGTGTTAACCTGTGGGGGCAGTGTGTCGGGAACTGGATATGAAAGCCCCCGCTACTGGGTTCACTCTTTGACTGCACAACGTCGGATTAAAGGCAGTTTTTTTGTGGGTTATGAAGAAATGCGAAAAATTTTCGCATATTTTTTTCAACAATTTATTTTATTTTATTTTGCCTTTTTCCGAATTTCCCCATTTGAACGCCAAGAAAAAGCTGCATGCAACGTTTTTTTAATGCCGTATAAACGCGCAGCCGGACAAACGCACGTCACCAAAGCCCGTGTGAACACTCTCATTGACTCCTACGTGTAGAAAACACTCGCCGCATGATCCGCGCTCACCAGGTGCTACAAACACAAGAAAAACGCTCGATTTTAACGACTTACTTAGTCATGTTTGTATAGCTGGTTGAATCTACCGTCCACGTCTCACCCATGATCATTACTTAAGCTACGAAGAAGGTGTGCACGGGTACACATCCCCTGGCCAGAGTGCCCTCTCTGACCCCGCTCTTCACCAAACACTTCTACACTTAAACAAACACCCTCCTATCTAACTGATCTACTGTATCAATGTGTAAGGCTTGGGTTCTCGGACTACAAAGCCGTTGCACTACAAAGGGCGTCTACTAAACCTTTTAAATGGAAATTCGACTTTATGAATTTGAATGGCAAAACGCTGAGTCTATGTTTGTGTTTAATAAAGCAAATAAGTATGCACTTCATTCATTCCATGCGAGCCAAAGCTCAAACAGAATAAAAAATCTTTTTTACTATAAATATAAACCTTGACGGTAAAAAGTGTGAACAGAACATTTGAATGTTCTGTTCAGAGTTGGAGATATTTAAGTGATCAAGTCAAGTGAGCATTTGTACATAACGCTTTTTTCTGAAGAGCCTTTCAACGATAGATATTTTTTTATATATGATGTAAATAAGGCTAGGCTTAGGTCGGCTCGGTTTCGGTTTACTTGCCTGGTGTGTACCGAGGTTTGGATGGCGGTGTTCACACTTGTTTAAGTACCAGAGTTAATTTTAATTGAACCAAACATATCAAGTTTGAACAAACCCTTAGACATCTCCAAAATGCTTCTGAAATACAACTCGTCATTTCCACCTTTGTTTTTTCCTTTAAGGCTTCCTTTTTGCCAGATTCAAAACATGAACATTGACCACAATGAAACTACAAACTGAAAACTCATGGATAACTAAATCTATCTAAACTAAAATTAAAATACAGAACGTAGACAATCTTTCTGTTAAAGATCGACACAAACTTTAAACAGACTTACTTTGTCTTTTTGCAAAAACCACGTCTGCTAAATGACGACAAAGGCGAGTAAAACATGAAGCGTGAACAAATTGAAGTACAACAGACCATTTAAGGCAATCAAAGCAGTTCCTGAGAAACACACCCACTTTTAAATGCCAAACAAGATAAGAAGCTTTGTGTTGTATTTCTTAAGGAAGACATCTATATTTAAAACGTGAAAATGTGCACTTGCCTACTGCGAGTTAAACAGTCTTCTGATTCGGCCGAGCAGCATGTCCGTGTGCCGTGCCTTTGTCTCAGGGCATAACACTAGAAAATGCAGACAGTACATTCAGTTCCTGAGCTTTTACTCTGATGCCTTTGCTGCTTGTTCCACAGTGCGGGTTGACACTACTGGTCTTTGTGGCCTTAAGGGTTTACATTCTGCATGTTAGACTGGATCGCAGCGACGCTTCAGCTGGTGACACACATCTACAATATTCCCAGTTTCAGACAAAACGGGTTTTCGGCAGTAATTGACAACGCACCACAGAACGTTGCTATGCTTTGGACTTTAAACAGCTCAATTACCGGCACACCACTGACATCTTCTTTAAGAGCTGTACAATTTAATTGATGATGTCAGCCATTACCAAATTAAATGTAATAAGAAAATTACGTTGTTTTAATACAATGAGTGTATTTTTATTATATATTATTACTTTTAAGCAGCAAAGAAACGTAAAAACTTAATCAGAATTAGTTTATCTAAATTTTAAACCAAAATATAAACCTAAAACATCAAACTTTTCAGTTAATTTTTTATAAATTATGTCCCATGAACCACCTGCACTACCATTACAATAAGAAACTTTGGGAAACACTGCATTAAGCAATTCAATCGATCTGTTGTCAGTCGAATCAATGAACGGAATCAATGGATCAATTTTTTATTCAGAATCTCATCACACTTTTTAAGTTAAAATTTTTAAGGTAAAATTATAAAATGGTAAATAGCCATAATTTCTCATATTCCTTAAAATGAATACAATAGCTTTTGCCAAAAAAAAGCTTTTCATTTTCTTGTTTGCCAATACTCATGTTTTGCAAGATTATCACTTTTTAGTTATGACTGGAGGCTGAAGCACAAGATCACGTATCCATACAAGACATGTTAAACAGTCTATACCAAAAAAAAGCCTGCAAGTAATATGGCTTTTTTTTTTTTTTTTTTAGAACCATTTCCTTTTTTATAAAAGATGTGTCTGCAAAGCTGTGGCTTCCTTCACTGCCACACACATTTCCTCTGCTTAACCTATTTTTTAAAGTTTAATATTGTGAAGATGGTCTATATTGTTTATACATCAGCGAGCCCAAAGACAGCACAAGCATTAGCAGCAGTTCATGCAGGCGTATGGGGTTCACATGTCTCTGGTGTGTGGAAAAGACTAAACTAAAAGAGGATCATGGGTAAATCAGGGGTGTAAGTAGTGAGGTCAGGTGCTGATGCTGGGCGAAGATGGCCTGGGGTTCCGGTTCATGCCAAAGATGTTCAGTGGGTTTGATAAGAGAGAGAGGACGCTTAAAAACACATCCTCCACTCCAACATCCGGACACCATGTCTTCACGGATTTCATGTACTTCCAGTAAATAAAAAGGAAATGTTACCCATAGTATACAACCAGGTGATCACGGCCATATAGCGTAGTTGATGCATCACGCCAGACACCTTCTGTTTCAAAACACACCTATACAGCACCCTTTCGCAGACTTAAAGAATAAACCCTGTTGCCATGGAGATACACATGCGCTGGCTAAATCCATGAGACTGAGGCTTCTTATCTTGAGACTCCTAAAGCAGTGATGTTATGACTCGGGTCTTGCTGCATGACCTTGCACATGGTGCTTTTATTCTTACCAGTGGCTGATAATCGAATTCTCCCCCAATACTACTACAGGAAACACACACATACCAGAATAACTCAGAATATTTGCAATGGATATCAAAATCAAACCAGTGAATGACATAGGAAAAACCTTTAATTCATTCTGCTTTAGTGATTAAAATTTCCAATCTGTAAAATAAAACCAGTGGACGACTAACAACATGATGCATGTTGTTAATTAAAATAAAGCGCTCCAAAATGGAATCTTTCCGATGAAAAACATCATGCATAATAAAGGAGACCCAAATAAATACAAGATGAAGAATAAGATATTTCAAAAGAGAGAACGTTCTGGTTTATAGGCAAATTAGATGCTATTTCTAATGATAACTTCTAACAAAAGTCATTATTACAAGAATGATGCTGTGAAAGGTCAATAGATTTTTATAACGCTGGAAAGCTTTTGTGTTCGTGCTGTGGGTTCATGATGTGTCCACCTTGTGAGATAGCAAGAAATGTTTTAGAGTGAAATCTCGGTGAAGAGGCTGCATGTTGGGAGAATAAAGAAGTTTCTGCAAAGTCACGCTGACCCTTCCACTAGCCGGTCTCCTCCCGTTTGTCCCTGAGAAGAAATGGGGAAAATCTGCAACTGAGGGAGCATCTGTGTGTATATTTGTTTATATCCACTCTCCAGGAAAAGACTGTTTCCATCCAATCTATTCCGCATCCCTCAGTCACGTACATTTAATTTTCCATGCAAATTGAAGAAAGTCAGACTTTTGAGCATTTCCAGAATTGTGCTCGGTAAGGTCACATCAAATGTCAGTAGATTTGAGAATAAAGGAATACATGTGCTCTCAATCCAAGGAGCAAAATCAAAGAGCAGCTGGGGACTAAGCAGTGACGCAGCAATGGTAACTCTGTGACTGATGAAAAGATGGCTGAATTATTTACTCTTAACTTTAAGCAAACAGCTATAAAAAAAAAAAAGAATTTCAAATAACACTATATGTGACAAGAAACAAAAAGGAAACAGGAAATGACTAAGATTTAACTGATGATAGCTATTCGTGCTGGCAAACCCAAGCTGTTCTTTCACCAGCAAGAGAGGGTTTCACCACATTTACTGTAAACTTTCCAATCACTGTAGTGACATTTTAGCTGGAAGAAATTAACCAGATGAGACATGGTTGTGGTATTAAAGTCTGTGGATTTCACTAATAACGAGCAGATTGGGCAAACTGGGATCCGCAAACGTGTTTCCGCCACTTATTGAGAAGCGCTGCCTTATATCATACCTTAACATTTTGTGGAACTATAATAAAAAGCTCTTATTCGCCCCTTCCTGTTATAAATTGAAATCCTTGACATTTCTGTAAATCGCAGGTAAAAGGTCAATTCGATTCAAAGTTTTATTTGCTTGTTTATTTAGGGGTATTGAAAGTAAAGTAGTAAAATAAGTTTTTGTAGAGTCATTTGTGGAAAAAGCAACTGTTACTTTATAAAAGTGTGGACTGATTTGAAGAAGATTAATTGTACTCTATAATTACTTTAAATCATATTGCTTTAAACACAGCTTTAGACATTACATGACATTACATTTTCATCTTCCAATCCTGTACAAAAAGGCTTTGCATTAGACAGGAAATGACATGACTCACTCATAAAATCACTTATGGTGTACTTTGGACTTCCCACGAACCACATTAAACTCAGGCCAAGTCATCACCAACTCACGGTTTAGCTATAAAGTTACCAAAAACCGCTAGTTTTTTTATCAAACTTCGCTTAAATGAGTCGAGACTATTTGTTACAACTTTTCATTTATAAAATGTGTATGTTTTAATGTGAAGCAGAACCATGGTCCTTCTTTACTTATTGTTACTTGAAAACATTTACAGAAGACTTCCGTACGGTGATGAGACTGCAAAAAGCATTTAAATGGTCCGTACATCCACGAATGGCAATCCCGACCGAGGTGACTTGGCACTCAATGCAGTCATTCTCATGAACATTCAGCAAGTGGAATTCCTGATCGTTGAGAATCAAAGAATAACTTGTCACAACTTGTGGAAGAGCCGCATCCGTCTGTGGGAACTGTACACACATTCATTCACCAAAACCATTTGCACATTACAGGAACTGGGAGTTATTGCCAGAGCCACTGTACAGTCCTGACCTTGATTCAAGCCAATACTACATGCTTCAGTCATTAAAGGAGTTCCTGGGAGGCCTGGGTTTTAGATGTGTAGCAGACAGACTGATCATGGCTCCAGAAAACTGAAAAAGCTTTCTACCTTGATGTTATCCAAGCGGTAGTGCAACGCTGGGATACGTGCATTAGTGTAGCAGGAGATTATATACAGAAATAAATGATGTTTTTACACTCTCAAAAGTCCCAGTTTGACTTGAACACCCCTCGTAATAGCAAATCGTAGGAGCTATACATTTCCTTGGATCGCTCCTCCTCTGATCCACCTTTAACTAACTTGCGCATTGCTACAATGTTTTTTCGTTCAGCTAGCATGTTTAAAAATTTTAAGTTGTGACAAGCTGTTAGTTATTGGGATCAAATTCAGAAATGTGAAAAAAAAATTAATAAATAAAGCCCTACATGCAAGAGCGTACTAAAAGTCATGTTGGTACTAATAATGGATTACGTTTAAAAAAATAATAATAATAATAATAATAACTAAATAACTGAGTAGTTAAATGGCGGATCTAACGCGTTAGACTACTCATTACATCAAAAAGTAATCCAAGTACTCCAATGCGATACACCGAACACTGGTACTGTGTTACTGTAGTGTTACTGTGATTGACAGGAAGGGGAGCAGGCCCCTCCCACTCAAAAAGCACGGCCAATTTCGCTCTGTATGCTCTCAGCTATGGATGGTCGTGACACTGCCGAGATTCAAACTCATGATCTCCAAAGTGCCGGCTTGATTATGTTTATTATAGATGCTCATTATAACTCATTAAACAATTCATACCATTCTTATGATGTCTTTGAGACTTCTATTGAGACTATCGAACACATCCACAGAGCTGCACAAAGCACTGTAAAGTGTGACAGAAGATCCGACACAACATTGATTAAAAATCAGTTAAACCTGCAGCGAGTTTAATTTCAATTCATTTAAACAGCACCTTCAAATAGATGCTGTCCCAAAGCACCTTGACAGAAACCTGGACAGATTTAGCTTCCTAATGAGTGAGCCAGAGGGAACAGCAGAGAGGAAAAAAGATTCCTCGAGATGACATGTAGAGGAAACCTTAAGAGGAGCCAGGATTTAAACAGGAACCCTCATCTAGGTGACAGCAGATAGTGGAATTATAGCGTCTCAAACGGATGTTCAGCTTGAGCATATGGTGAAGAAGAAGAATCCTGGGATAAGCCCAGGGCCGTCTTTAGGATTACAGCAGAAGTTCTTAACAGAAGGTAAAAGTCTACAGTGTCCAGCTGAGATTATCCAATAAAGCACAGAAAAGGCCTGGACTTTCAAGGCCTGATCTGCAATGCAGCGCTCCGTCACACCTCCTAAACCAATTAGGAGCAGGACAGCAACACCACCACAACCTTCTAACTGGTCTAACCAATAAAAACCAGACAAAATAAACTCAAGACTAAAGCTGGCCGATTCAAATAGGATAAAACATTTTACTAAATATTCGTGGGTTGAGTCAATTGTCTGATTCTAAATCACTTTTGGACTCGGAATCAATTCCGAATTTATTATTTCAATAAACTTACAATTATTAAATGACCTCACATTATTGAATTGTTCGAAATTGTGTTGTTTAATTTTAAAATCATTTGCATGTGTGGATAAATCATCAACTCAATAGCTACACCACCAGTCACATGAAAGAGCGTGCCTGAGTGGTTGCCCTGAGACATAAATGAGACTACTAATTGTAGCTAATGTCGTTTAGAAATCATACAGACAGATATACAAATAACCCTTAACCTCTCTTATAAAAACACTACAATACTTTTCAATTATCCCTTTTATTATACAAGGCTATTTAACACTCGGAGCTGTGTTACGGTGCACTGATATGAGCCACAACAAGAAATACACTTTAATTAAAGACAATCATTCTTTATTAATCCAGAGGGAGATCGCAGATTTAGAAACAGCAAAATGCAACATGATCTGAATATGATATGAAGTTCTTTCGCAAGGAATAAAACGACGAGATGGGCGTCGATCAGGATAGGATAGGAGCGGGATAAAGAAAACAAATGACAATACCATGAACTACTCAATAAGACATTTATTACTGCCAGCCATCAGGCTTCCACACAATCACATATCCTCAATCCGTAACCGCCAGAACATTTTTTCATGCCCCCTCTTCACAGTAAGAGCCCTCATTTACCCCCCATAGAATATCGCATACATATCTTTTATACAAGCAGTTATATGGAACTTAACAAACACAACCAAGACCTGCCACAGGGGCAAATGCTTTGTTAATAGTTCAGAGTGCACCACATGCAAGATTTTAGAGAAACAGCTAGAGAAATTTTACGACTTTAAATGCAAATATACAACAATTGAACAAAATTTAAAAGAAAAAAAAAAACAATTTTGAGAGTCAGTGTGGTGACACGTAAATTGTCACCCAATTGAACCATTTTCCGCCATCTAACGCTGTTACAGGGTTTACCACAGGACGACATTCTCACCAAATCTGACTTTTAATCATTTTTGAGACTGTTAGACATTGTGTGTTTGTTGTGGCCTTGACCGATCGGTAAAAATCCACTAACGATCTAATTTGTTACGAATGTTCTAATAGGGAACATTTGACAAACTTCCATAAGACATAAGAATAGACAATGATTTTCCACAGATTAAAATAAGTTTTAGTCACTAAGCAAACACTAACACATGTTATCCAACTGGAAATACTACTTCGAAATTTGGATGCCTGCAACCCCTTCAGCGTTCGTTTATGCCCTCAAAGTCAAAGAACTCTTTTGAACGGACATCACGTATTTCAATTACGTAACCGTCATGATTTGCATAATGGCGGAACTGGCTGATTTGAAACTTGTCAATGGAACCATACAAGGAGACAGACTGACCTGTACAAGAAAATTGATTTGAACAGTAGTGCATTCTGTATAAAGGAGCCTTCTTGTGTGGAATGGAGATATCTAAAAGAGCAGCATGAAACTCAGTCCTTATGGGTGTAACGATAAATAAAAGTACCAGTTTAACGTCTGGACACAAGGTTGGATTTATACAACAACAATCACTTGTTTTTTTAAGACACAAAGGGCAAATAGTGCTTGCAAGAAAAGTATCGTCAAACGCATCAGCAGACACATTTCAGTATCAACTGTTCAAATGAGATTATTATATATTTAGGAAACCTTCAGGATGGTTTTACAATGTAGGAGAACATTTAACTCAGACACACCATTTAACTACGGAGTTAAAAGGTGTGTCCAAAGTTCTGACTGGTAGTGTACACGTGTGTTGTAAAAAAAACTTTAAACACAATAATCAAGCCCGAACTATCTTAAAAAAATTCTTCTTAAATTGGACTAAGCTACTGGTTAAAATAAAAAGAACACTCCTTTTAATCAGCTTTTCTTAATCCATACTAACCAGCGCTAATAATATCATTGTCAATATCAAGTTTGCATTATTGTCATTGTGCCGACCTGAAAAAGCGTTCAACTTATCTCAAATTCAAAGCCACAGCCATAGTCACCGCCACAGTGGCACGAGTCAAACCAGCCAATATAAAGAGGAAATGGGTTAAGAGGATGCAACTGGCTAGCTTCATGGGTCTCGAAAGAAGCAGGTGTGTGCTTTCTCAGTTATTCTTCGACCAAATCGGGCATAAAAATACCATTAAAAATGAAAACCTAGGGTACACATTTAGAGCTTATTGTTACCATTTTGTCATGACATGTATTTTACAAATGCAGCATTCAAACATTCTGAGAAAGACACAATTATTGTGGCTAAAATTAGAGTAAATAGCCCAAATCATAAAATGAGCCGTTGCCGTTTCACAGCAGCGTTGAGTCAGCAGAGCGTGCAGTGCGCAGATGGAGTTCACTCACTATGGTAAAGCGGGGACATGCTAAAATCTGCAGAAGCTCTCCAGAGTCCCCATGAGGCTGAAACCATGGGCCAGATGCCAGCGTGACCCTACTCCTGCTCTGCCAGTACAGAAGAGAGCTGTTTCTAACTATTACACTGCCACTGCCATATAGAGGCGGAAAATAAGAAATAATTACAGAACTAGAATAGTTCTTGCTGCTGAAGGAGCTCTAGGGAGTTGAGTTTTGATTGGCAACCATGCCATGATAAAAATATAGTTTACAGTCAGACAAGCCTGAAGAAAATCAGAAACACGCATATACATCAACACGTCTTCTATACATTTTTTCATTTATCAGAGCAAGGCAATAGCAACAACCACCAACGCGCAATACCCGAAAATCTAGTAGAAAGCCTTCCCAAAGAAATTTAGCGCAATATAAGTATAAATGTTCAACAAGAACATGCAGATGTCCAAATACTTTTGGCCATATACTGTAATCTTCCCAAATTACATTAGTAGTTTTAAAATGCTATTTTTCTGGTGGCTCTTATTTGTCATATATTCAAATAAATATTGTAGAAAAAAATCTTACATAGAAAGCACTATTTTGTTTGTGTGTGAACAATATTTTAAAAAGTTGTCAAATCTGAAAGGAAAAAAATTATAATAATTTCACATTTCCACCCCTGTCACTGAACCGATTAACCATCACACACTTCCTTGGAGCTTTACGGAATCTAACACAAAACAGGTTGCATTCTTCTTCTTCTTCATGATACAGAGATATAACAAGAGCCAGAGTCCACACAAGACATGTTTCTAGGAATCTTACACAAGGAAGCAGTAGGTAGCAGTATTGGTGCTAAACAGTGTCTCAGGTAAAATAGTGAATTTTCAGATTGGATCATATAACACCAATTTTCAAGATACTTAATGCTTTTATCTCCCGATCCATGCTTCATTTTTTTTGTAAATATGCATGACACACTTAGATTTATCAGATAAAAAGAAACACATTTGAAAAAATTAGGGATGCACCGAAATGAAAATTCTGGGCCGAAAACGAAACCGAAGTTTTTGGATGCACTTGGCCGAAAACCGATACCGAAACCGAAAATGGCGTCATTAAAAAACATGTTTAAAAAATTTTCTTTTTGTTTGTATTAAAAAAATGTTGCATATTGCAACTTTGCTGTCCTCATCTGAAACTTTGAAGTGCTTCCAAACCGCCGACATACTCCGTGTTTGATGCGTAATGACAGCGCGAACGAGACGGGAGGGGCGTGGCGACAATTTCGGCTTTTATTTTCGGCGTTTTCTTACGTTTCAGCCGAAACCGATAATGCTATTTCGGCCGAAAATTTTCGGCGGCCGAAATTTCGGTGCATCCCTAGAAAAAATTGTTCGAAACTTTTTTTGAACTTAAATCTTTAAAAAAAAAAAAAGTAAGATATTGCAACATGAATTTGACCTGTATTTGACGTATTTAACTTTTTATTTTTAACTTTAATTTTAGCAAAAAAAAAATTAAAGGTCATATGCTTCTAGAAACTTACACCAATTATAATATCAATACTAATTAGAAATATAAATAATTAGCATTTAAAATTGTTACTGTTTAAAGCCAGACAGTATAACGCTGATTTAAAAAATTTTTAAGCTCATATAAAATCATTTCTCCAAAACAGCTAAAGTTAGCAACTTGAAATTTTTAGGGAAGCAAGCCTAATCACTTCCATGTTGAATAAACTTCAAAAGTAGCAAAAATTTGAATCAATACCGTGTGATAACTATAGTTATCAAGGTGGATTTTCTCAAATCAAAATGCAAATCAATTTGAACAATTCATGTGTCTACCTCTGCATAATTTAATCACATGCAACAAAAAAAAGGGCAAAAAAAAGTACAACTCTTGACAACACTGCTACAACACAATGGTTGACATTTTTACAAATTTATAATACTAATTCTTTTTTTCTTGAACATACATATATATATATATAATATTTACAAATGTTTCTTGATTTTTTTAATTATATTTGTATTTACTGATTTATTGGTTTATTATTATTGTTGTGTTTATTTTTATAATGCATTTTATGTATTAAACTATAATATAATAGTTGACATTTCTTCTTTTTATTATTATTACTCAGAAAAGCATACTGTAACCCTAACTTTAACCCATCACAACATTCTAATTATATCCTCATCCAGCTAATAATATTGTTTTTAATACCCTGTCTAAACATGACAAGCTTTATAATTGTCTTTATAATCATCTTAAAAATTATAACAGGCATATTTGGGACAAAATGAATTATGATAAAGTATTTACATCAAAAATCAAAAAGAGAATCACAGCGAGCTGATGTGGTGGGCACAATAAAATGCCACATGCGTTACAAAAGGCTTAAGTGTTCTGGGTGACCTGGTGGGAGCGGTGGGGTAACACACTGCACATGCTGGAGTTATTTACGCAGCCATTTATTTTGAAGCTGAAATATAAGCATGTGGCGCAGAAGCCTGTGGGTTGGCTAGCTGGCATCTGCAGATCATGATATCAATTAGCCAGGGAATGTCTGGTTTAGTGAATCCAGCTTTCTTCTGAGAAAACCTCACCGTTTTGAGCTCACTTCATGGCACAGCTCTTTTCTCTGAAGCAGACGTAATGTCGGAAAAAAAAAAAAAAAGAATACGCAGGCACTCGGCTTGCTCTGGCATTTCAGTGCTATGGAATAATCTGAGCACCAGGATTTGTACATCTGTTAAACCTTACAGGACATCCTAACCTTGCTGTATTTAACACACGAGGAGACAAACAAACTCTATCAGCAGTGTCCCCAAGGAACTCTGGGAAAATGGAAAAACTGGCACGTGTTCAGAGAAAAACGGGAGCTGACGTGCATAATGATGAGTTCCCCTTTAACAACAGTCCAATCACTGAATAATGCAAGACATGACACAAAATCAGTCAAAAAACAGACTGAAATCACGAAAAGTCCTAAAGAAGTGGTTTTGTGGTTCTTGGTTAGTGTTAGTGCATGAACTGAACGTATTTTTAAGCAGTATAAGGGTTGAGTACCCATAAACCAGTACACGGAGAGCTTGCAAAACACCACATCCACAGTACGACCAAACTCAGGGCAAAAGTCGTCTAATGCAATTCTGTAAATGTTTTTTTTTTTTTTTCACACCACATTATACGACACCCTGAGACAATATCACCACTGTGAATGACATTTGAGTTGTTAATTATTATCGAGTGCCACATGTGCATTCCTTACCCAACAGCAGTACACACACACAGACAGCGAATGGCACATAGACGTCTGTGCGAAAGTACTGTCTCAGTTTTTTTAATGACTCCTGGTACTAGTGCTAAAAAATAAACACCCACACTATTTCTCTCTAAGGATTGCAACACATTTTAATGAATATTTTAGTCCAATGCAGAACAGGACGGACACAACTTAATCAGAGCCAAAATAGTGTGTGCAGAAACATCACTAATTGTTACCGTTACCCTAAATGATGTGGACTGGCATTTTATAAACAGCTCTAAAAAAAAATCATGTGGCTTACAGAAGAAAAACAACCCCATTAAAGTACACTCTGGCAAATTCCTGACCAGTCGACACTTATGCGAGCAGATAAATTGGTTGCCTTAAATATATAAAATGGTTGCAAGGTGAAACCAAATATGGGAACCAATATTCAGAGGATTCAGCAAACGTGACAGTCAGAGAGTCTCTACTAAGGTAACCCATTACACTCCTTTTTTTCAGTTGAGATACCACTCAGATCATACATCACGGCATCCCTGAAATGCCCCGAGTTTCACGCCGGTTCCAAACGAATCATTTGAGTGTCTACAGCTTTAAATGCAAACGAGCCAAGTCATGTTTATAGCTGTATATCAATTTGCAAAGTGTCTGTATTGAAAAAAGACAAAGTGCCGCCAAGTCCCCTCTATAAAATGCTTAGGCGTCAAAAATTATTATTATGTTTTATTTATTTATATACGTTTAATGAGGTAAAATGTGGCCATTCCTTTAAAATCTTACAGGTGGGGCACTAGATACGGGGAGAAAAATTAATAGATTCAGTGACTGATACAGATTCTTTTGTGTGGCAATTCATGCATCACCACCAAGAGTCCGAAATAAATGTGAATTTTATATATATTTGCATTTGAAGAGGCAGTTCTCTAAGCTATTCATGCTGCAATGCATCCTGTGTGGTAGGAGCAAATTATTTACAGTTTTTTTTTTCATTATTGTACTAAAATATGAAATAAAAGTAATATTGAATTGGGATATTTATAAAATCATGAAGCAAATAAACAATCAAAATGCAAATCGAATCAGCACCTGGGTATCGTGATATACTGTATATCGTATCAGGCGCTCCCTGGGGATTTAAAAAAAAAAACTGATCATATAACTAAATATTACATTTAAAGCATTTACATTAACAGATATAAAATTCCACTTACATTTGAAGACAAAAGACATACTTAGTCACATAACTAGGGTTCATCATAATATTCGACTGACACAGAGTTTTTAAGAAAGAGAAGCAAACAGGAGCATGAAGTAGCACTGAACACTTTTTAACCAAAGTAGACGCAGCTCACACAGGTGAGCAGGTACAAAGGCAGCCTTCACATGATTCTGCAGTGCACAGGGCACAGGAAGCGGCATCGAATGCTCAGCCATATACTACAGTATGCAGGACATCCTCAGTGTCTATCTAAAGCCTACACAAATTAGATGTATGGATCTGTGGTGATGCAAAAAAAATGATCCAAAGTGGCGACCCAGAGAAGGTTCAGACAAGCCCAAGAAGAAATACGTTTGCTTCATATTTATTTTGCAACTTTACAGTCCTTGCCAATCCATCACAGGGCACACAAGCACACACATACTCACTCACACTATAGGCAATTTTAAAAAACACCAATTAGCCAAATACGCATGTATTGGGACTGTGGGAGGAAACCGGAGAACCTGAAGGTGAGACTTGAACAATGGACCCGGTAGGTGCGAGGCCACAGTGACTCTTTATGTAATTCTGAACCTCATTATAACTTCAAGGACACTTCAAGGTTCTTTTTGTATTACATGACTTCTTTGGTATTTTTTCGGTGAACAGTGTGTGACAAGCTTTTTAGCTTATTTTCCCAACATTGCATATTGGGCGTTATTATCTTAGGCACAATTGATTCATACCGTGCTCAGGAACGATTGCCCCCCTCCCCCACCCACCCTCCCCCAGCCATTAAACACAAGAAGAGAACAAGGGAGTTCACTTTCGTGCAATGCCTGTTATTATTAATATTTCTGGAAAAATGTCCAGAGTAATACTCTCACATGCCTTTTTACTTTATCACCTATGGCCTATGTAGATTAAAGAATGCTACTGGAGAATGCTACGTTAGGGATAGACAGAATCGATGACATTGTGTTCAAAAACTAAGTGATCTACTTTTGTTCTCATGTATAATTGGCTTTCATATCGGATTCGATTCGCACCAGAGTACCCCGTATTGCTCTCGAGACCACCTCTTATAGCGGATTAGAGAACACTCCCTGGCACGGACTGATCGTGTTCTCACTGATCAAAATTAATTGGTTGCAGGTTGATTACATTATTGCCAACTGTAGGTCTCATTCTTCCTCATTTTGCCAGCTGATTATCCAGACCAGCCTTCCTTAAAACATTTAATGCTTCCTCTTCGTCTGCTTTATCCAGCATTTCGAAACACTCTTTCTTCTCGATATATTTCCTCTCTGTACCACTCAGCATCCAGTTGGAGTTGCATCACACGACCAAAAAAGTGGATGTTGAGGTCAATATCAAATTACTAGAGTCAGAAGGGAAAAGTCAGCGGGGAAAGGTTTACGAAAAGGTATTAAAAAGTTTCTAGCCTAGTTTGTAACACGCCAACAGATGTCAGCACAAGGCTGCATGCACAGTCAGGAAGCACCAACCTTCATAAGTCAGGAGCTGTGCGACTGGTGCTATTCTAACCATATTCTGATGCATTTTCAGCATACAAGCATGACAAACTGAGCCGAACCGAACGGCAGCTAAGTTGCGCCTATGTCTGAAAGCCATTCAAAACCTGTTTGTATCAGTGGAAAGCCAACCAAAGCAAGTTTTTTTTCCCATTTTTCCCCCAAGACTCAATAAAGACATAGCACCATGGGCAGTGTTTCCTACTTGTTTAAAATATAAATGTGGTGGTAGCCCATACATACTGTACATACACACAAACAAAATTTATACAGACGTCAGGAAAAAAGAAACTTTGTATAAATATTTAAATGAATAATGCTATAAATTATATATTTATATATATGATAATATTATAATAATAATGTTGTTATACATGTTAATATTGTTAAATATGTTAATATTATATTATTATAATATATACAGTATTATACTATTTTTCTTTTCCTGAAGTGTGTTGAATTAGTTTTGGCTGACTCAGTTTTTTTCATATGGAGCTCAGGACTGTGCAATATAGAGTAATTTTTTTTTTCGCCACAACCTAGACAACATGATAAACTGAATTTAATTTTAAGCAACTACACAAACAATTTTTTATTTTTTTTTAAAGGATCACATAGGAAAATAAGTAGCACAGACTCATAAGATCAAGTGTTTTATGGTTGTTTTTGGTTGTTCCTGTAATATAATAATAATAATAATAATAATATGTCAAATCTCCATGATAACTTTGGTTCTACATTAAATATCCCAAAACCAAAATGCATAGTGTTATGTTTGAAGCCTTCTTGTTAACACACACCATACTGAAGCAACACAACGCTTCAGTATAAGGTCCAGTGATGTGTTGCGACTGCTTGGGTTTTAAGGGTTAATCCTCTAGGTGTACTTACCTGGTTTATTCGCTCTAGTGTGTGTGCATTTTAGGTTTTTTTTGTTTAGTTTTTTTTTAAAGAAGAGCCCAGTCGCCATGTGAAACTGTATTTCTCATGCCGACCATGTGCGACAATCACTACAGCTCTCTTAGACCTTTTACCGTAGGTTGTATCCACTGCATTTACTGCCTTCTCTACCTGTTTATTCTGTTAGATCAAGAGCAACTGTTCGCTACTAGTTAATCAATCACGGATGGCAGATGGACAGATTGTTAAAGAGGGTGCGCAAATATATGTGGGCGGCCATCAATATACTTGGATGGCCCAAGTATACTCTATTTCTGGGAAACACTGACGAGTCCCAAGATTCTTAGCAGGAAGAAAACAAAGTCATTTTCAGTTTCATTTTTTTAGGCAGTGCCAAGACTAATTATAAAATAAGATTAAGTTAGGTTAAATGGACATTCATAGGTTATTCATTTCATAGTCTTTTCCAAATGTTTTTCGTAAACTGGTAATATTTGTAATATTTTGGGGTTGCTGGAACGGACTATCTGCATTTACATTATTTCCTATGGCAAAATGCGCTTTGCAATACAAATTTTCATTTAAAGAACTTACTTAAAGAATTAAAGTCATTTACCAAGGTACCATTGAATATGTGATAAGGAGGCGGGGGGATTGCAAAACCTACCTTTAAATAACCTATAAAAAGCTACTGTACTTGCTCAATGTAAACAAACACCTGCACCAATAAATATTTATCAGAAAAGCTTAACTAAATATTTTCATAGCTGAAATAACAGTGCTGAAGTGGTATAAGTGAATTTTAACGTGCTGGAGTCATGTTAAGGAAACACTTCATCTTTATCCAATCTACTTTTTCAATTTCTCATCTGTGATTCGCCCTCCGATTACTGAACTGGGAGTGTACTTGGCTGACGATGACAGAAGTATAACTTAGTGTTCTATGTGCTCTCTTTCCCATTGATTGTAATAAAATGACATGACAGCAGATTTAAAGTTTTGCTGTGAACCTTGTTAATTTAGTAGTAGTTTCCTAAAATGTAAGCATCAAGTCCAGTGGAAACCAATAACACATAATGTCAATATAATGCTCTGATTAAACAAAATTACAGTTTAAAAAAATTAAGGGGTTCAACCACAAATAACAATAGCACTTACATTATAGCTGATTAGCTTATTTTCTTTTCAGCTTTAACCTTTTAACTATTTCTACAAACTCTTTTCCAGTATAGCGAAATATTTCCCTGCATCAACCACCTCTCTACAGGTTGCACTAGCAGCAATAATAATAATAATAATAACAATCAATACAAATTGACCGGGTAGATCTGATGAAATGCATGCTGTAGATAATAAACAGTGCAGTATGACACCCGATCCGCACAATGCACCGTTTAATAAGTGACCTACATTCACGCGCAAAGACTCCCTATCGCGCGCGGCTTGTTTCGTTGGTGGAACTAAATATAGCAAAGTTCAGATCGTGTGTTTTTTTTTTTTTTTTAATCGTCCAGACAGGACTCGAGTGTGTTTAGACATAAACATGGTTAGCTAGCTGGAAAACACGCAGACGTTCGCGCGGCGCGGCGCTCGCGCTCTCTCTCTCTCGTGCTCTCCGGCGCGCGCGCGCTCATCAGCGCGAGCGAAATGTGGGTCAGCAGGCCTCCCGGACTCCGCACGAGCTTTGTCACAAATAGGCTAATAAAAGCTCAGGGTTTGGGTTTTTCCAAAACATTTTCGCGCGTCGGCGGTAAAACAAACGCTACATTAGGCGTGTACGAGTTGTCGCATTTTTTTTTTTATAGATAATATAGGTGGTACTTACCCGGTTTATTCGCCGTCGTAAGGGGAGCTCGCGCTCGTTGTTTTGGTTGCGCTGGATTGAGTGGAGTTACACAAACACCAGGGCCTACCCTGGGCTTCCCACGCGCATGCGCAGGAGAGACTCCAGCAGCAGCCTACACCAATCTGGCAACACACACACACACACATAATCTGCGCGAAGAGAATGTCAAACGTCTTGTAGAGTTAGTAATATTAATTTATAAATATATTATTAAATATCATTGATTTACGTATTGAAAAAATATTTTTTGTCAGTTTGTGTGTTTGTGTATTATACAAGCGCCCTCAATCTGTGTGATTGTGTGTGTGTCATTCTTTTGGTTTGGCGGAAGGCCAATTAGGTCAAACTCACCCGACAACCAAACCTGTGGAAAATTGTGGTTAGACGTCCTTGACTGACGTCCGCTCTGTTCAATCAGCACGTCGTGTGTGCGTGTGTGGGCGTCACCTCACCTTATACCAAGTCAAGAGTGTGTGCTCACCAAAAAAATCTGAATAACTCACTTAAACACCCTATTATTTTACATTTACATTTGGGTATTTGGCAGATATTTTATCCAGATAACAGTCCATTATTAAACATATCCTCACACTGGGTTACTAGGTTACATAGAATTGAAGTAAAATAAAAGTAATATCAGTCACACACTAGTGATAAGGATTTTTTTGTAATTTTTTGTAAATTTGTGATACTGACAATTTTTTTTTGTTTTGCTGCTACTCAGGCTTGTGCAAGACAGAGTGACACATCCTTTTCTTTCAGCACAACCTAGGCAATATGATGAACTGAATTTTAATTCATTTTACCCGACTGTACAAACATGACTGAGAATTTTTTTTAAACTGGGTCACACGGTCAGAGAAATAGCACAGATATACATGATCACGTTTTTTTTTTTTTTTTTTCTTTTTTCTATTACTGGAAAAATAAAAGAATAAAAACATATATACAGTGTGTGTGTGTGTCTATTTCCAGATCTAAAAAAAAAACCCAAGACAAATCATTAATTCAATCATTCATTTATTCTTTGTCTATACCGCTCACCCTGTACAGGGTCCGTGAGAGGAAACCGGAGTACGCAGAGGAAACCTACCAAGCAGGGGGAGAACATGCAAATTCCACACAGACAGACTCAAGGCTTTTACTGGATTTTATTGTCACAAGGCTTAGGCTATAGATCCAAGCCCACCTAAATTACCTAAAAATATGTGACAAAATGTATTGGTCTGATGAGACCCACATACAGTAGAATTTTTTGGCTATAATAATGATGACATATTTATCACAAAATACCAGACGTATTGGTTAGCACTTTTGCCTTGCACCTCCAGGGTCCGGGTTCAATTCCCGGACAGGGTCGATTCTGGTATCTGTGTGCATGGAGATCGCATGTTTTCCTCGTGCTTGGTGGGTTTCCTCCGGGTACTCTGGTTAACTTTCACGGTCCAAAGACATGCAGATTAGGATATTGGAGTTTCCAAATTGCCCGTGGTGTGTGTATGTGTGTGTGCCTCGTTATTTAAGTGAGTCAGTAATATGGTTAGAAGTATTCCAGGAGTGGTGATAATTGATGGTAACAGCACTGGGACATTTAACTATATCTATTACTACATCTTCTAGGTGTTCTACAGTTAGTTACACTAACTGTCAGTCGCAGTGTGGGTGAAAATACGTCAGTATGGTCCACAGTACTGAAGAAAGAGCAGCTGCCTGCCAAAACCCACATTCAAAAACAGAAGCAACCTGTCGCAGAAGGAAAAGTGTTGGAAGAACAAAATAACTAGTTAAATAAACAAACTAAGCATAATCTGTGGATAATAAATGGTGTCTGTAGATCTGAATACTACAGAAATACTACAAGCACAAAAAAAATGCGTGATATTTAAGCACCATTACATGGTGCTGTTGCACTGAATATCAGCACGGCTGTGTTAACTGCAGTGCTCAGGCTACGTCTCTGTCTATAGCTGCATCACAGCCATGCTGATATTCAGTACAACAGCACCATGTAATGGTGCTTAAATATCACACATTTTTTTTGTGCTTGTAGTATTTCATTCTTTGTAACAAGGTGTTTTATTTAGTTGTGACATGCTAGCATGTTGTCCCTCCCAAAAAAATAACAACCTACATTTCATCTGACTGTAAATGTTTTTTTTTCTCATTTTAGGTGTTTATGTACACGACATGTACATTTATTTCACAATGCACCAAAAATGAAAGTTTATACAGTACCTAGTTTTGTGTAATATGCAGGATGTTTAATATTTTAAGCTAACTACATATGTACTGTATATACTGTATACATAAATGTAAAGGAATAAAAGATGGAAATCTGTTGACTACAGACACCTAGAAACACCTAGTGTCTATTATGTTAAACATTTTGTTTTGTAATTCAGTTTTTTTTTTTCTGTGAATGTAAAGTACATATGGGGCTAAGGGTTTCAACGAATCTTATTCCCTGACCAGGGAATTAATTCAGGAGGAACATCATTTCAACACTTTGTTTTATGTGACAGCTTTGTCCTGCCCTAGTCTTAATAATAATATAAATAATAGTAATAATAATAAAAATAGAAATAATAATGTCCACAAGATGGCACTGGACATTCAGTGTTCATCCTCTTCACATTGCACTTTGTATGCTCAGAGGCCCAAACCCATTTCAGCATGTCAGTGTCCCTGTTACATAAGCAAGCTTATCATAACACATCATGGAACTGTGTTGGAACTTGATTGTCCTGCACAGATCCTTGACCTCTAACACATCTGGGATGAACTGGAACTCAGCATCTGTCTCATTTATAAAGAGCAGCACCAGATTTTGGTTGGGTGCTATATACAGGTATCTGACGCTTAGACTACCAGCAATATGCAGTCATGCTTTAAAGCATACAATACCATGATACTAAGATATTATCAAACAGCGATCTATATCAGTGGTGGTACAATGACGTAGGGGTTAGCACTGTGTCCTCATGTCTCCAGGCTTGGGGAATTGACACATTAGGTTTGTATGAGTGGAGTTTTCATGTTCTCCTCGTGCTTGGTGGGTTTCTCTGTGCTCTCTGATTTCCTCCAACAGACATGCAGGTTGGTATAATTGGCATTCATAAATTTTCTGTAGTTTCTGCATGCTTGCACCTTTGTGATGGATTATCACCCTGTCTAGGATGCTTGACACTTTCCCACCCCAAGCTCTCTGGGATAGGCTCCAGGCCTTCCAAATCCCACAACATACAAGCGATATATAAATTTTTACATTAGGAGCTTAAAATTTGACAGTCAATTCCCATCTGCATGAAAGAATAAGGGCATTATTACACTAGGCACAACTGATTCGTCCTGTGTGCAGGCACGATTGCTCCCCCTCCCCACTCTCACACTGGCCAGTGTTTACATTATTTTGGTTCTTCATACTCGCGTATACTTATGTATTTACATTTTCCAAACAGCAGCTTTCAGTATGCCCCTACGTGGTTTGTAAGTCGCCATTAAACACAAGAGAAGAAGAAAACAAAGAAGTTCCTTCAACCTTCACGCTATGCCAAGATTAGTGGTATTTCTGAAAAAATGTCAAGAGCTACACTCTCACTTGCCTTCCTACTGCATCAGCTTTGGCTGTGTAGGTCAGAGCATGAGATTGGAGATTTCAGAGGAATCATGATGAAATCGTGTCAAGACAGCAATCTACTTCCAGTCTCAGGTATGATGGGCGTCCATATCTGATTCATGCCGTGCCCAAGTTCGCCACCTCTTTAAGCGGACTCAGGCACAGTTCCCGAGCCTGGAACGCTTGTGTTCTCACTCATCTAAATGAACCAGACTTTGGGCTTAAAGGGGTCATCCAGACACATTTTTCATTAAATGTTAATGATCTTTAGGGTCCTAATGAAAAGTTTGTAATATATTTAATAAAAAATTCTCAATGGTTGTGTAAAAAAACAATACTTTTAACTGGTAAAAACTAGCTCTGTTCTGAGCAACCTGTTTCAGTACATGCTCCTTTAAATGCTTATGATCTCTGCTGAGTCCGCCCCCCCCAGTTCTGTGGGGCGTGTCTTCACAACACACGTGGGGTATAGCCACAGGAGTGTAGTCCAGTGCGGGCAATGCTTTGGACTGCATTACCCAACGCAGTGCTTTGTGGGTAATGCAGTCCAAACTGAAAGACGCTGGAATATAGAGCCCGAGCCTGTACGGAACCTACGCGGAAGTTTGTAATATCGCCTGACAACGCAAAAATTAAAAGAATGGACATGCATCGACTCGATTTGACTTTCTCATCACTGCATGGGCATGAATTAACGGGCTGTTACGCTGCCGCGAGCAACAATAACAAAAGCGGAGAAACTTACTGAGAGAGATACGAACGCGATGTGTTTACTGATGTGTTTATATGACTTCTTAATCTTCGACAGACATCGTTATAAACCATCTAACGTTACAAAGGTACTGTCCGACTATGTACACAGTTTGCAACTAGACAATCACCTTAATGCATTGTTTATTATAAACGGGCGATTAGAGATTAATCGCTTCTCTGTACACAGAGAAGAAGCCATAACCATGTTCTATGAGAGTATAAGTTAACGTACACTAAGCATGCATCGTGATTATTAGAAAAGGCGATTTGCAAAGATTCATAGAAAAAGGAATTACACTCACTGAGCCTGGTAAAGATAAAGCAGGAACACGAAGCGTTAGTACAGATCCATTTTTAGGAGCAGCTTCCTAGTAAAACCTGCTTTATATTGACCCGCGTTTATAAAGCAGTCTGGTGAAAAATGATTAGTGCAAACATGAACGCATTTAGGTAAATCGGCGGGGACGTTAGCTTTAAAAACTAAATTCAGCCACCTCGTCCTCAGTGGCTCAGATGTCGGTAGTGAATGATGACTGCTGTGTTCGCTATTACACCCAACAACTGTACACAACACTCGCTTAGGCGACATTTCACTCCAGCGGCGAAAAACAATGGCCGACAGCTTCTTCTCACTCGGGGCGGGTCTTTGCTAAAACACCAGTGTCAATCAACTAGTGTAGGAGCGGCCTTTTGTGGTGTGGCGTCACAGTGACAGGCATTTGTGATTGGCCTGATTTCAGAAGGGGCATGTTATTGTAATAAATGAAAAGAAAACCACTGGATGGCTCTTTATCATCGTAGAGTGGTTGTGTACACACTCTCCTAACACACAGTTCAGTCCAAACAGCTTAAAAAAGTGCATGTAGGCCTGTATGACCCCTTTTAGTGTTCTCGGAAATGATCCCAGGGCTCTAATGTGAAAATGAGAGAGATAGAGAGAGCATTCTCTATCAACTGACTTCATGATAAGCACTGAAATCAAGAATAGATAAATAACATAAACGCTTTTGGAACATTTGGACCTGGATTAAACAGGTGGTTAATTACTTAAGTGATGATATCAGGTTCTGTAGTATTCGTCTCTTCATCAGATCCCACACTATCTATTACACACAGGCCTGTTATTCATTTAGGTTTAGAATCACATGTGGGTGCAATTGGATCCAGTTCACACAGTGATTCATAGAACTGTATTCATTTGTACATTTATTGATTCCAGTTCCAGAATTTGTCTGATCGAGTGCACCCTCAGTCACATCCGACAGGAGACAGAAAGCTTGCCCAGAATGTTGCCCAGAGCATTTGGTTGAAGAGTTGAACAAAGTTATCCTCTGCAAATTCCTGTTTTGTTTAAATAATGAATAACTTTATAAATATATATATATATATATATATATAGGGAAAATTTACTTTGCCAAACAAAACAGAGAGAGAGAGAGAAAGAGACTCCCCATCAGTGCTACTGCTACAGTTTATCAGCAAAGGCACGGGTTGCTCAAAATCACACTACTACAATGAGAACATTGCAGAATGACTTTAATTTAAAAGACACAACATGGTTATACAATTAGGGCCTGTCATCCCCCCTGACCCCCCAAAAATCTAGATTTTATTTGAATTCTCTATTTACATTTAATATAACTATACACCATAGACAGGTGGTAGGTGGATACGTCCACGACAGGTGGTAGGATAGACCCAAGTGAATTGGGTCTTCTGGAGCTCCATCAAGGCTGATCAGCTGCTCCAGAGAGAAAAGCAACAGGTTGTGATACAAAGACAAAATGGTTTAGCCTCATCAGAGTAACACACCAGAATATATAGATTAAGAGAATGTGTATAGGAGGTCACTTTTCATTTTGTCTATGAAGGTGTCTTTTTTATTCTTGTGTTTTAGGGCTGTCTTTTTTTTTTTTTTTTTACTCTTTACACATACTCTGTTGATCGTCTCCCATTACGTGGCTGCAAAGTAGAAACAGATGCGTCTCATGAATAACTCCATATTAACCAACTGTTACTTAGTTATAAGTAAGTTTGGAATAGTTTGCAAAATTTGTTTACCTTTTTCCCATGGTAATACATGGAAAAACAAGTATGTTATTATTATTATACTCACCCGATATAAGAAATATCCTCTGCTCTGGATCGTGCGTGGGGTCTCCTGTAAAAAAAAAAAAAAAAGGCTGCTGTGTTAGTTATACAACAAGAAGTATATGATAGACATAACTGGAAACATGGTCAGTCCATCCATCCAACCATTATCCATCCATCCATCATCTATATCACTTGTTCTGTGTAGGGTCATGGGAGGCCTAAAGCCTATCCCCAAAGTTAACCAGGTGCTAGTTTATGTCTGGCGCTAGAGCTAGTCCTTTCCATAGGCTAGACAGTTATGTCATTACATCACTGTATAAACCAATGTTGGTCTCTACTTTCCCAGCACTGGTAAAAAAATTCCTAGCAGCAATCACTTCAACATGTCTTCTCCTGGCTTTATCATTACTAGAAAGCATTCGTGCTGCTAATTGCATGTTGAGTCCATTTTGTTAAAGACGCCGGTCACAAACTTTCAGTTGGTCATGATAACCCCGCCCCCAGTTCCTGGAGTAAGGGTTCCTTTGTCCTAGTCCAGCGAAGTGTTGTTGCCCCCATGGAACTGGTGCTTTGGCTCTTTGAAAACAAAGAACTAGTTCGAAATTGGCAACTGGCTCCGAACTAGCTCCGGAACGTACAGTAGGCCCCAAGTCAGGATGCACCATGAATGGGGTGTCAGGTCATCACAGGTCACACTCACACACCAATTCATACACAGCAATTTGAAAACACCAGTATACCTACACTGCATGTCTTTAGACTGTAGGAAAAAACTGGAGGAAACCCACCAAGCACAGGGAGAACATACAAACTCCACAAACACAAAAATTTTGACCCTCTTGGTGACCAATAAGCCACAATTTTGCCCAGCATTGCCAGTATTAAATTTAAAATATTACTACAAATTAATTATCCAAAGTCCTGCTGGAAGATCTTTGGGTTTTCAGTGCAGTTAGGTGAAAAGTAGAAGAAAATGAACTCCTCAGTGAATCAGGAACATTAACGTCAGCTCTACACTGGTTTCAAATAAAGTCCAGTCCTTTTGGCTGAACAGTGTGAGACATTTAACCTTTTTTGTAATTTATCCCCATCACTTTCACCAAATCTCTTTCGGCAGTGCTAATTTTTATTATTTTTGTTCTTTTTTACTTCTTAATCTTCCTATTTTTCATTGAATGTTAAAGTGTTTCGATAACGTGGACATGGCATTCAAATCTTTATGGATGTTTGTAAGGTTTTGGATCAAATCAAAACAAGACCTTTACAAACAAACAAATATTTACAAACAAACAAAAATTTACAAACAAACAAAAATTTACAAACAAACAACAAAAATTTTTTTTATAAGGATTGCCATTTCTAACCACAATGTTTATTGTGAGAGCTATTATATGAGAACACAAATGAACATCCTCAAAATGTTTCGAGAGTACAGGAAGCTTTAATTGCCTGACTGATGCTTTAGTTATCCACGCTGTATGGTGCTGGTCAGTGCAGATAATTTAGTCGATAATGACCAGGCGAACGGAACAGAACAGCTAATGCCGCTCGCTAATTTTGAGGCTTGGGAAGGGAATCCACTTAAGCAGAAGCAAACACAAGTGCACCCCACCTTACACTCCCACACACTTAATAGAGTAAAGGAACAGGTTGTGATACAAAGACAAAATGGTTTAGCCTCATCAGAGTAACACACCAGAATATATAAACTAAGAGAATGTGTATAGGTCACTGTTCATTTTTTTTATTCTTATACACATACTCTGTTGATCATCTCCCATTACGTGGCTGCAAAGTATTCTTGGGTTTTAGACCGTTCTGATCATGATTTCTTGGTGTAAACAGAGAACATTTGGCATGATAAGGACATTCTTACAGTAAAGCATGCAAGTAAAAGATGTGGTGGCACGGTGGCTCAGCAGTTAGTACTGTTGTGTCACACCTCTAGGGTTAGGGGTTCGAATCTCACCCACAGTCTCATTGTTTGTATGCTTTGTTTTTTATAGGTTTTGCAGCAGTTGGCATCCACTATGTTGCGCTAACGCCACCTTCTGGTCTTGGTCCCCCGCATGTGCCTTTCAGTTTAAGTCGTCTTTTCTAGTCCCACCTCCTTTAAGAAATCCATCAAATACTTTCTTTCTTGTCGTCTTTCTCCCTTGTCTAAAATACTTTTCATAGTGTACTCAAACTTTCCATATTCCCATTGCTTCTCCAACAGACTGCTTCCAACTGTAGCTTTTTAAGAATGCACCCAGAGAATGGCAAAGAGTGTTGTACTATACACGATTCTTGCCTTGCCATGCCTTGCCTTAATCTACTCCATTGTTTTTAAATCAACAAGGGAAAAGATTATCCCTTGTTACTCCCTAAAGTTATTCTAGCTTTTTGGTTTGTATGTTTAAAATTCATATAGTATTTCTGCACATACTTTCATCTCCTTGAATTTCATAACAGAATGCTTTACAAAAAAAAATGGATGTAGCAGAAATACTTCTGTAAATGTGGACACAGAGTGAGCAAAGCTGGGAGAGTCAGAGACAGTTCAGCCAAAACAAGGTCTTTTTGGACCAGCTCATGGCTGGGCTCTCCTACTTAAAGTTTTGAGGGATGACTTTTCCACCCAAGCCCAGTCAGAGGCTGATGGAAGCGAATTCCACCCTAGACGAGAAGTAAGAGGCCTCGCAAGCAGGGTATTTTTTCCTGGCCACCCTGCCTCACTGATAATGTGGCTCCATCTTGCTGCTTGGCTAAGGATATTACTCCTCTTCCCATCTTAGCTGGGGAAGCCACTCCACCTCAACCTTTGGTTAAGGAAATAACTCGGCCTCAATGACTAAGCATTTCACTGCATATCGTACAGGCGTATGACTGTGTATGTGACAAATAAAATTTGAATTTAAAATTTGAATTTGATTAGCTGAGGACGTCACTCCTTTCCATGCTCAGCTGAGGACATCTATCCATTTCTTAGCAGCGTTGTTGCTCAATTTTCCTGCTAATGACATTGATTTATCTCTCTGTGTGTGTAATGACTGTTTTCTCCCCCACTCACATCCTTTCTTGATTGTCCACACCTGTTTTGTGTTTCCACAACTATCAGTCACCCTAATCACATTTTTATATTTTGCTCTCTTGGATTGTCAAGCATTCTAGGAAATATCATAACATGTCAGTCTGGTTTGTAGTTAGCTAGTAAGTTATGCATTTCCAGTCTTTGTTTATTTTTTAATCTAATTTATAATTAAAGGATTCCTGCACCTGCATCCGCCTCCCAGAATTTCATACAAGATAAGATGTAATGCTGAAGTTTTAATTGCAGCAACGCAATTACATGTATCTAAAAGATGTAATTGGGTGGTTACGAAGGCGCCACACAGCGGAAGTGGAGAACAGAGGGAGAAACAGAGAGATAGAGATAAAAGATCTCTTTAGGAGGATGAGATCATTCCCATGTCCATTAGTGTATTCCTAGTATCAGTGCCGGTTAAAGGAAGAGGAAACATGCAGAGGATACGTACATGTGGTACTACTCTTCTGCGTCTTCTGCTGTGGAGCTGCGGTATGAGCTGCAAGAGAGGGTGGAACACAGTGGACTGGCACGCGCACGCACACGCACACACACACACACACACACACACACACACACAGGGACATAAAGAGACATGATAACCATGAACAACTGCAAGAAGATTTTGGGTGTGGATAGCAAAAAGGAAGTAGTGTGCACACACACACACACACACACATACACGAGCCAATTTACACACACATTTATCAGCATTGTCTGAATGCAGTATTCAAAGTAACAATTTATTTGTAAAATTGAAACCGGCCTTGAAACCACATAAACATTTTTGTTAAATGTTTTTGTATTATGTTAAAAGAAAAAATAAGATTTAATCCCTTTATTTAACTCCGTGAATCATGAGTATTTCTTAACAGAACCACCCAAGCTCTTTTCAGTATAACTATAATTATACTGTACATACTGATCACCACAATAATGCATCAGTGACATACAGTACACATATACAGTAATGTCCTTTTTCTTTTAAATAGAGTGCCTTTATCTTCAGCAAAAACACACTCTCATGTGCCATGCAGAAGCACACACACATACACACACACACACACACACACTTTCAAACACAAACATATACCAGAATACAGGCAATGCAGTGCAATTAACGCAATTAAAGCTTCCACTGAGGAAAAAGCCTCTGCTATAGTGTTCAATCATTCCATGAAAAAAAAGTCGATGACCGCTCATGAACGCTTTGTTTTTGCCTGTACAAATTCTCTGCAATATTCTAACTCTGGGAAAATGCCAACAACAACTAGCACATTTGGGTTTATCCAAAAGACACATTTTTTAAAATAGTGTTTTCATTTAATAATAGTACATTTTATCTAGTAGCTATAGGTTAATCAGCTTAAAAAATCTTTTTATCGTGTCATGTTGAAAATAGGTTTGTGTTATAAGAAAGTTCCTATCATTTATAATGAATATGAAGCTGTTCACCTCTTCAGAATAACAAATTAACTATATTTCTATGATGATAATAATAATAATAAGTTTGCATATTGCATAGGCACACTTAATAATAATAATAATAATAATAATAATAATAGTAATAACGAGGAGTGTTTAAGCTAAACCGGGACTTATGATAAACTTTCTGGGATATGAAGGGGTAAAAGTAATTGACATTTACACAAGACGTCAAGTATGGATTTGTGACTCTTAGCCTTTTGAAATTTGAAAACTTTTTAAGGAAACGTGAATGACGATCCTAGGTCAGCAAGGGATTATGTAGAGAAATAAAAGACGTTTTTTACTCTCGTAACTGTGTTCTTTTATTCTGTGCCATCAATACTACTATTATTAGTATTATTATTATTATTATTAGTGTTATTACTATAACTCTTATTTTTATTCTGATTATTATTATTATCAATAATAATAATATTTATATTATTATTAAATATAATAAATATTTGTATTGCATGTTATGAATGTTAATATCATAAAAATCATAAAACAGCAATACAACAATACAGATCCAGAAATATTATACACTGTTCTGTATTATTTTGTTCTTTAAATTAAAAAGATTTATACCAGGTACAGCCCAAAATTATTATCTCTAATATTCTTTTACAAATCCTTAATCTGTAAGTATAAGTACACATTTTTAGTTACATGATGTCTAAAATTTGTCTAGATGTCTAAAATTTATAACACATGAAAGTCTAACATGTCATGGATGCTTAATAATGCTCTGAGAAGGAAAATCATTTGGGTTTTGGTATTACAAGATTACAAGTAATTACAAGTAATACAAGATTATTATATTATTTTGGTATTATCTAAGGCATAAATAGATGTACATACAATATACACATTAAGCTGTACCATGTCTCCAAATTATATATATTTGTATTTTCATTCTCAGTCACTCATTATCTATACCGCTTATCCTGTACAGGGTCCCGGGACTCTTGGATTAATTACACCAATTAAATCTACTACTGTTGTCCAATCAACTGAATTTACTACAGGTGGCCTCCAATCGAGTTGTAGAAACATCTCATGGATGATTAGTGGAAGGAGGAGGCATCTGTATACTTACATGTGCTTTTTTCGGGTTTTTTTAAATAAATTTTCAAAGATTTCAAACAAACTTCCTCATGTTTCCATTATGTGGTATTATTTGTAGAATTTTGAGCAAAATAATGAATTTAATACATTTTGAAATAAGGCTGTAACATAGCAAAGTAAGGAAAAAGTGAAGCACTCTGAATATTGAGAGAATACTGAGAAATACTGTGGACAGCTGTCAAACAAAAACACTTTTTTTTAAAGCAGGTACCTATTTCTACATACTATTTTGAAGTTTTTTTTTTTCCATTTGTAGCATTGTACTGTGACATTTTGGCATGTTTTTGCAGGTAATCATTTGCAGCTATACGGAAAACCAAACACTGTACACTTTGGGATATAATGACAGCAAGCCAGGGTTTACCATGGGAGAACAAAAAAATCATTTAAGAATAACGTACCGTCCCGTCAGGCAATCCAGGATTCTGCTTAGTGTAATGAAATAAAAACTACGCAAATACACATTTAAACAGACGTTCACATTGAGACGAGTGCACCAAACAAAATACACCAAACGAAATACAAAAAGAATAAAAAGAGGCACACTCAAGCACACATAAAAATACAAGGATGCGAGCATAAAAGGACATGTAACAGGTAACGTGTACACAAATACATTACACATGTTTACAGGACCACAAAGAAATAGAAAAAAGTTTGAGGTTATGATGCTGTTACACTGTAATTTGAGAAAGCAGTGAATGCATGTGGATTTGTGTAAGTGTGAGTGTAAGTATATGGGAGTGGGTTTGTGTGTAAAGGCTCTTACCCTTTTCGATGTTTCCCGAGGCGCCAGCTCCTGTATTCATACAAGTCAAATTTTCACTTTAACTACATTCACAGATATGATTTTTTAAAGGAATAATTGAGATTTTATGAAGTTTGGTAATCAAAATTAAGGTGCATGTAAGTACACCACAAAAGATAATGGATGTTGTAAATTTTCCTGCACTTCACAGCGACCATAATTTTTGTCACCTGGAAAGTGAGTACATTTTGAGTAAAGTCCAGGTTCTGGTGGGTCAATGAAAATAGTTACAATTGTAAATTTGGATTAAATACACCATAACTTTGAAAGATAGTTTAATTCTGGGACTGCAGAAGCTTCATACGAGTCTCAGCTGTAGTGTTGAATGCATTTTTGCGTGGAACGAGGGTTGTGTAATTTCCCCCTGATTTCCTACATTGTACTCACATTTCAAGTGACAAACTTATAATGACCTATAGTTAAAATATAATATACTTACTGTACATGCACATCAATATTAAATTAGGACAGACTTAAAAAAAAATCAAACAGTCCCATATAAATGGATTAATAAATATATGTAGAGAGAGAGATATTTTTGTTTTACTTAATCGATGCTTGTAAGATAATACTTAGTTATATAATTCAAAAGTAAAGGATTTACCTTAGATTTCTGCAACAGACCCTGAATCAAGTCACACAGATCCCACAATGTGTCCAGTGTCTAAAGGAGAAGGGCAGGGTTACAGACAGTTTAATCACATAGTTTTTATGCAAATGGATCATTTCATTCTAATGGAGATGTTTTCTTTTTTCCAGCTGGTCCTGAGCAATAGTCTCATTGCCTTGTATAATGAGAGTCTCACTCACCCCGAGTGGTCGTTCCTCAGTAAGAAGGGATGAGCATGCGTTATCTATCTGTGTGACAGGAAGCAGAAGGTAACACATGAATGAGTTCCATCTTTAAAATTTTAAAAGCTAGCTTTGATGTTGAGATAAATCACACATTTTATTTTTTGATAGGCATCAACTGAGCGCCCCAAGATTTTACAAGTATCCTATGAGTCATAAGCAATAAACTATGCACTTGCACATTGTTTCCATATTATGGTGTGATTTAAGGGTGTTATGAACATGCTCGCTTACACACACTCTCTCATAAGTACCCTTACATAAGTACTCTCTCTGGGTCCTAATGTTTTACCATCTAAATGTCTTACAGTCTTTAGTCTTTATCTTTAAGACCAAGATCAAGATGTTTTGTTATAAAGAGGATGAATTCAGAAAGATCTCATCTGAAAGAACTAATGTGTGTGTGTGTGTGTGTGTGTTTATATATATATATATATATATATATATATATATATATATATATGATATATTAGTGAACGAATGGTTCCTACCTGGTTTAGTAGTTTGTCATTCTCTGTAGTGGATGGATCTAAGAACACTGCTGCACCTTATAATCACACACATACATAAACACATACTTTTATTTTAGTAATCTTGTTGTAAATTCCCACTACAACAAAGAGCAAGAGTTTTGTAAACGCTTTTCTGACTATCATTAAGCTTTGCTCTGTGACTACAGGAGATTATTAACCTCTGAACAACGTACAGGCAAAAAACCTACCATTACACACTAAACACAGCGTCTAAACAAATCCACGAAAGCTTTATGCATCATCTCAAAAAAAGGCTCTTAAGCTATGTGTAGCTTTTACATACTGATATTATGTCTATATTACTAACAAAAAATACTTTTGTAAATGTAATTAATTCTACTTAATTATTTAAGCATAAACACACCAGGTTTTTTCTTTCTATTATTTACAGTTATTTATTTATGTACACATATTTTTTATCATTTATGTTACATATTTCATTAAGTAAAAATTCTATACTTAATTTAAACATTTTGATACATAAATCATTGGATCATCAAAATGTGAGCTGGTGGTTAGGAAAATATAAGGTGTTACTTACCTTCAAATTATCATAATCTGTATTATATCATTATCATTATCTGTAATTCTTTAGTGCAAAATCTTTTTATAAAAGTGCCAGACTTTACTTCATGTCCTACACTTTTGCATTTTCTTTTTATGATTTCTTTGACTTCTTGGTAACATTTTAAACTGTAAATATTTTTAAATAAAAATAAAAATATTTTTCTAGTTTAGAATTGAATGTAAAATTTAGATTAATTTGTTAGGCTTATTTTAATTCATGGACAATAACTACAAATATATTTAATATTTAGACAGAAATAAAATGTATATCTCCCTGTATTTGAAGTTACCAGATGTTCAATGTTAAAAACAAAAACAAAAAAAAGCAAGTTATTAGTTAAATGGTTAATTAATTAAAATATTATTATTATTAATAATTATTATTATTATTATAATAATAATAATAATTATTATTATTATTATTATTATACGGTATGTTTATGTGCTATAGGTGTTCATGCAACACTGAGAAGTGTGTTCATTATTCTTTATTTTTCTTTTTATAATCTTTTATATTATGTATACTGTAATCTTTATTTATTTTTTTTCAACTTAATCTTTATTTGAATAATTTCTGAAGAATATAATAAAATTTTAAACAGATTGCACAAACAGTTTATCTTTTAACTGAAAAAGAAAAAAGTATATTTACTGCCTAAGTCTGCACTTTGGGACAGAATACACTTACACACAAACATTTGCAATGGAGAAAATGAGTCAGAAAAGTGCTGAAAGCAGTGTGTTAAACCCAGCAGTAGTGTGTGTGTGTGTGTGTGTGTGTGGTCACTGCTGCTCCACTAAAACTCCTGCTTAACAAACTAAAACTATGTTGTACTCACCCCTGAGCTCATATTAAACTCTACCAACACACATTTCTTTATTTTAAGCGCTCAGCCTGAACGAACTGCGCCCTGCAATAACGCGGAGGATTGTCCAGCACACAGTATAAGGCACACAGAGCTCCATATGATTTTCCAGGCGAACACCCGTCGCTTGCACTTATCTCACTCTGCTGTAAGACGTTTCTTACTTTACTGAGCTGTGAGTTTTGTTTAAATAAAGCTTTCAGTGGACTGGGGAAGCTCGCGCACTCCAGTTACGCACGGAACGTCCTTCACGCGCGCACTTTTATCCACAATGGAAGAGTATCAATAAACTTGTGTATTGATAAGTATAATGAGAAAATGTGTATATATATATAAACGTACCTGTGCAGGGTGTGACGGCTGAGATGAGCAGAAGGGCGAGTGCCAGGCTTGTGCTGTGTGAAGGACTCATTTCCCAGGCTCCGAGTTTGCGCCACTGGCTCGTCTTCATGTTTTCTCCTGCACTGACTCCCCTCGTGCAGGTCTCTCGTGCAGGTCCCTCGTGCTTCCCGCGCGTTTCCTCTCTGACTTTCTCTCCGATTAAAGGATTTGAAGGCTTCAGGTCACACCCGTTACCGCAGACTGCATCAGAGATCTGCGTCACGGCTCCACGCAAACTTGCAATTATATCTTTACGTGAGGTGGACTTGTAATGTCTCTGTTGTGTGTGTGTGTGTGTGTGTTTTTCCGGTGGTTAATTCGTTTTATTTTAGGATTCACGACCGTAATCACAAGAATTTTTCTTTTTTAAACTATCCCATATACACTGCAGATGTCCTACACTCTAAGTGGTGCGTATAAACACAGTCAGTGTATTTTTATAATTCAAAAGTAATATAAACATAAGATTAAATGCCACAATGAGATTTGTAAGCATAAACCCCCCCAGAGGTGCCTACAAATTATGCAATAATTTGGCATCAAAATGAACCACATTGTTCAGACTAATGCAAGGAAAAGGTAGTGTGTCTACAATGTGTAATAACAGTCTAAGATAATAGTAATATATATATTATTATATATCTAACCTAATATTATTACTGTAAATTGTCCCTGTAAACGGGGCCTTATGCACATTGAGTGTATTTTTATAAATATTAATAATAATAATAATAATAACAAAACACACAAACATGACATTAGATGCCACTCTGAGTATTGTAAGCATAAAAAACATAAAGGTGCCTACAATTTCTGCACTGATTTTGTATTAAAATTAATTTGAATAGTAAGATTATGTGGCATAGTGGTTAGCACTGTCGCCTTGCACCTCCAGGTTCCAGGTTTAATTCCCACCTCGGGTCTGTGTGCATGGAGTTTGCTTGTTCTCCCCATGCTTGGTGGGTTTCCTCCCGCACTCCAATGACATGCAGATTATTTTTATTGGTTTTCTGTAACACAGTCATTCGGGCTTTGACACACATCTTTATAAATTCTAATAAGAAACTGTCTTTGTTCATCCAGCTGAATGTGGTAATTAATGTAGTTTTTCATGAGACATGAGAATTAAGAGATAAAGGAAATGAACAAGGGATGTGATGGATACGAAGCAGAAACCTGTGTTAAGAGACAGATTAAAACGTGCACAAAAGTGTTCGACAGGTAGAGCAAGAGCTGTACAGACAATAAAGAATATGTAATGGAAATACACAGAGCAACCATAACAATGAATTCACATTCTAATATTGTGTAATTCCCTCTGGTGTCACTAAAAACAACTTGAACCCTCAAGGTAAGGACTCCACAAGAGCTCTGGAGCTGTGTTGTGGTATCTGGCACCACGCTGTCTGTGAGCAGCAGAGCCTTTTAGTGTTGTAAGCTGAAAGGTTGGACATTCATGAATCAGACTTATATCATTTCCCACAGATGTTCAATCAGATTGGAATTTGGTGGCCTAATCTACACCTTGAACTCTTTCTCATATTTTGAAATGATTTTGCAGTGTGACAGGGCACAATATTCTGCTGAAAGAGGCGATTGCCATTAGGGAAATTTTTTCGGTAGATGTTACAAGTTAAAGTTACAGCCACATTAGGGATTTTCCATTAGATCATTGTCCTGAGCATTACACTGACTTCAACGGCATGCCTTATTGCCATAGTGCATCATGATGCCTTCTATTGCCCAGGTAAGCAATGCACACCCTTTAAAAGAAAATGTAATTCAACAAACCGGTTAACTTTCTTCCATTATGGTCCAGTTCTGACATTCATGTGTCTATTGTAGGGGTTTTCAGCAGTGGACAGGGGTATTTTCCTATCATAGCCAGAAATAACTTTTTAAGCAAATCGTGCTATATTCGCTCTTCTGTAAGATTGACCAAGAACAGACTAGTTTTTACTTCCCATGCGGATTGAAAAATTTTGACCATCCATGATTCTCTCACTGCTGTAGTTCACCTCTTGTCCTTCATTGGAATACCTTTGGTAGGTACTAACCACTGCATAACAGGAACACCACAGAAGACCTTCCATTTTGGAGATGCTCTAACCCATCTTTTATAATGTGCAGATTTAAAAAAAAAAAAAAAGTGGACAGATTGTCGGACTGTCCCAGAGAAAACAAGCTAGGAAGCTTGACATCCCACTTCCTAGCAATAACAGAATTATAGTTCGATTTAAAGAAAAGGGTACAACAGTAACATGACCTGTCTAAAACGGGTCCTTTTTTCTGCTGTCACATGTTTGAGCGCCCGCACAGATATGCAAAAAGTATACGTTACTGTGCAAAAGTCTTAAGCACTCTGTTTTTTTGTACAAACTTTTTTTGTACAAACAGTACAAACTGTTGTTTATTTCATGACCTCATCATTAAGTCAGTACAAACTCTGCAGTATTCCAGCAAAAAAAAAATTACAAATAAATTAATTAATAAATAAATATTTAATTACTAAAACCTTTTACAAACAACAGTGTAAAAATGATTATCTTCTCATGTCGGTGTAAGTCCAATATGTTTATCTACTATAAAGAATTAATGATGTGTAATAATTAAATTCAATTTTATTTGTATAGCGATTTTAACAATTGACAATGTCGCAAAACAGCTTTACACAATCAAAATAATAGATTACATTATTACAATTATTAAGATAAACCTCTATTCAAAATCTGCAAATATAAAGTACTAGTTAATATTGCACAGATTAAAATTGTGTTTTTGCACAGTTGATATTGCACAAATGTAATGCATGTAAGTTATTGTAATTATATTGTAAGATATTAAGATAATATCTTATAACTGTTGTAACTATATTGTAAAATTGAAGTTATTGTGACACAAGTTATTGTGACTCATAGAAAAAAACATATAGTACTATGCAAAAGTCGTAATCATCCTGTTTTTTGTACACTTTTCTATAAATGTTTATTTTATGACTTCATTATTAAGTCCAAACAAAACTTTCTGTATAGATGAGTGACATATAGTGAGTGAGTGAGTGAGTGAGTAAATGAGTGAGTGACCTTATGGATTTTGCCGCATAAAAAAAAGCAGGTGTGACAAAGTCTTCAGAAGGACAGTGGCTGGTCCTGCAGGATGTTCATAAGGAATTTCATAAGGAAATCAGACTAAGCATCTGATTTCCTTATAAAACTCCCCACCCTGTACTTGAGACTATTTTTTAAGCAACTGGTCGTCATACCAATTATTGACTTCCTCTACGGCAGTTATTTGCATGTGTCTAAGACTTTTGCACAGTACCGTATATAATTAAATGAATCATCATTATATGAAGACGGGAAGATGTTATGAAGTGAGCCTCCACACACACTTACAAGTGCATGGACGTGCAGTTAGACATGGGCAAACTGGGATTATAAAACTACGTCTAAGGCTGATTCTTAATATTGTCATGCACAATCTCTAAGGATTGACGCTCACGTCTTAAACAGCTGCTGTAAATATCGTCATGTAATTTATGTGCGAGTGTGTGTGTGATCTGCTGCACTCGTTTCTAACAGGACACTGGAGGAATAAGATACGAAGCACAGATAGGCAGCAGGCCATTGGGAAATATCCTCGAAATCTAAAAATGAATAAATAATTGGAGTATGTTCCTTGTAAGACGGTTATTACCGGATCACACTGGGGTGTTGGGTTTTATGTTCTTCACTTTGAGGGTGTCTTTTCTCCACAAGAAATATATACGTGCAATATGTAGAAATATGTAAAGGTGCAGAAATTGGAGAAATAAATCAAGAATGAGGAAAAGTAAAGGATAACTTGTGTAGCTAAAACCCTGAAGCTGAATAAATGAAAGAACAAAAAGGCACGGCATCATGGGAGAGGAAACGTATTCATTTACATAGAAAAAGAAGAAAATTCTTGAGCATGGTCCTCAAGCCTGTTCCAATGAAAAAACAGTGTGATCATCTGATCTGGGTGAGTTTGTGGGCATCATTTACTGGCAAATCTTCCACAGCCTCTCTATTCTAAATAGGTGAAATAAATAATTGGAAGTGTACGCCACCATTTCAACCTAAAAGCTTTATTTGGAGTGACAGATGGCCTTACAAAGCAGGATATCTTACTAAAATCTGACTGACAGTCAAGAGGCGTGGGAGTAACTTGCAGTTGTTGCTTCCTGTTACTAATTGGTTTACACCCTTTCCCCTTCTACTGCTCATCCATCTCCCTATCTCTTGCTACATGATGACATTTTGGCAGTCCTTGAAATCCCTTCCTGATAACAGAAATGACGACGACAGTAAACAAGCCAACTGTTGAATAAATTGTTCGAACTAAATTCCAAATGATATCAGGGACCAAAATATCACAATAATTATTTATTCACCACGCCTCTGACCATTATGGCTTGCCACACTTTTTTATGTCTCCGTCTTCGTGTCTCTCAGATTACTTCTCTCTTTGTCTTTCTCGTGTCTCACTGTACTTCTAAGTTGTAAGCTGGTTCTTTCCTTATCTTACTTCCCTGGTCTCTTATATTTTCTTGTTTCTAAGGCAACCCTGCTGGATAACATTTAGCATCATGCTATGTTCAGTTATCACAATCATCCAGTTGCACCGAAGGATGAATGCACTTTGATTTCTGCACTTTTGATTTCTGCACTTCAGTCCTGGATCAGCTTTTGTGCTTTTGCAGCTACTATTGAAACATGACACATATTTCCTTAACATTATACGCTCCAAGGCAGTTGAGTAAGGCAAGCACACTGTCTGGCCCCCCAGAAAAAATTGCACCGTCTAAGATTTTGTTCAAGCGCCTTTGGGTAATGATTACGGTGTGCAATATGGTGTCCAGTTCATGTGTGAAAATGATTCCTTATGTTCCTAGAATCACTCACAGGATTTTAGACCTGGAATATGGCTGTACCATCGGGAAAGAAAAAGCATAGATGTGATAGCCTGGTCATTCAGTACATTCTGGCTCAGCCGACCCAAACCTGAGCAACTAAAGCTACCACAGATTATAAGACTGCCTCCAGAGGATTGTATTTGTATCGCTTCATGCACTTCCTTTCTTACCCTAACGCGCCTATCGCTCTGCAACCTGGACTCCAAAGTCCAATCTTCATGCTCCATAGCAAATTAAAGCTTTGTTCTAATGGGTTTTATCAAGATGTGGTAAGTATTGTAAGAATTGCAATGAGGAATGAGGGGAAGAAAAAAGTTTGCAATTTTGTCAAATTTAAGGTGCATTAAAGAGGAAGAAAAATGCTAATAATTATATGAATATGAAAATACTTTTTCTATGTACACATGCATGATGATTGTATATACAGACGTCCTTTTCTGTAGACAGGACCTCTGATTTCTTCTCTCCGTATTTTACAATGCCACATTACGACGACATTTGTTCTGCAGAGCAGACAGTTTGGCAGTATCCTTCCAGGTTTTTGGTAATGTGTTAGTTTTAAACCCACTTCCAGTAATATTAATGTTTTCCTTGATTGATGCAGAACAAGAAATGTGCCTTTTTTGACCAGGCAATGTGTATGTGTGTGTGCGTGCGTGTGTGTGTTGTGTGTGTTTTATGTCCATGTATGTGTATTCTAGAGTAGACCTGTCCAAGCTAATCAGCTGCGAGGGTGGGGATGATTTAGTTCACTGGAACTGTAATTAAGGGTGGAGAGCAATAATTGATTGACTACTGTAGCATCTGACCTAATTGCTCTATTGAAGGAGAAAAGGTTTGGATGACCCAGGAGCCACATGGGAAAAAGAATGACTCAGAAATGAATCAAGCAAGTGATTAAAAAAGATGCTTACTTATACAAAGTCTATACCAGCTCATACTATCCATCCTTTCTCTCTTAATCATTTCTCTATCCCCCCATTACATTCATGCCCACTCACACCATTGAGCCATTCCTCGCATCCAGAGTAGGGTAATTTTGATGTTTTCGAGTCGGCTTCAGGTTTATGGATTAAGGATCTTTTTTCTTTATTTTCCACATCTGTCTTCTCAAAACATGAAGCATTATTGATGTGGACAGCAATACTGTTCAGTCATAAAATAAAAAAAAAAAACAGACTGATTTGCTGCAATTTCTGAGGAATTGCTGTTAGTAATTGTCTATATTTGACTTCAGCGCAAAGCAAGCATAGTTCCAGCATCAAGTCTGTTTTTTTACCTGCCACAAATATAAAAGTGCAGCGGTGGGAGTGCAAACTGGACTAAATGATTCCACCACAAAACAACAGCAACCTTTAGCAGCGGCGGAAATTACATCTTCTTCATTTTACCAACTGTTTAAGATGGAAAGGGGAAGAAACCTGTCTCTGACATCTCCTTCCCAGTAAAGCCCACTGACAGGATGTAATTAACCTTATCAATATGGCAAGCAACTGACATTATTTTAGTTATGAATCACCCCAAGCTTGAAAAGATCAATGAGCATAAAACACGTCTTTGCTTCCATATCGATGAGGGCTTTCAGAAACCTGCTGCCAGTTGAAAGGGTGAATGATGGTATTCCATAGGAATGTTGATATCTTTTTGAGAAAAGAAGGGTAGGCTGAATTAGGGTCAGAAGCAGCTCAGCTCAGGGGCAGCTTAGTGGAGCAGTGTATATACAGGGTGGGTATGAAAAGTAACTAGACATTAAAAATCACATGTTCTCCCCGTGCTTGGTGGGTTTCCTCCGGGTACTCCGGTTTCCTCCCACAGTCCAAAGATATGCAGATAAGGCTAATTGGCGTTCCCAAATTGGCTGTAGTGTGTGAATGAGTGTGTGAGTGTATGTGTGTGTGCCCTGCAATGAATTGGCACCCTGTCCGGGGTGTACCCTGCCTCGTGCCCTAAGTCTCCTGGGATAGGCTCCAGGTCCCCGCGACCCTGAATACAGGATAAAGAGGTATAGAAGATAAAGAGTGAGTGAATAAAGTCCATATTTCTAATACAATTTTTTTTAAACAAACTTTATTACATGGGAAAATTAAACAGATCTTTAAATTTCAGTGATGGTGTGAACCAGTACATTCAAACAGCCATGGATGGAATGTACAGTATTCTTAAGAAAGCCGTTTGGCATATTGCTGAGAACCTCCTGAATCCGTTCCTCCACGTTCTCCAGTGTGCAAGGCTTTGTCTTGTACACCTCTTCTTCTGCATAGACCCACAGGAAAAAAAATCACATGGAGTGACATCTGGACTTGGAGAACGTTTATGAGGTCCATGTCGTCCCAGCCAACGTCCTGGAAAATCCTGGTCTAACCATGCACACACAGTAAGAGCAAAATGAGGTGGTGATCTAATGATAGTACAAGTTCTATAGGCATTAAATATTGCCTAATTAATTTTCACCCACGCTGTACATTGCAGTTGTTACTTACTTGTTGGTCTTTCGGCTGCTACCAGCAAGGGATTGCCATAGCGGACAATCGAACCCGGTAAATTTCATGTACTGCATTATTTTAATTTCTTCTAGCACTAATGAAAAGAAAAGTTGTCTGTTAGATCTGAAAAATTAAAAAGAAGAAAGAATGCAAACAAAGGCAAAGTGTAAGTGCAGAGATTGTGTCCATGATGTACTGTACATATACTGGGAAAAATAAAGAGATGTTATTTAGTGGAAAATGTGCATCTCATAGTATACAACAGTGACATTGTTTCCAACACAAAATAATTTGACAATCAATATTTCAAGGTTACTCTTACAAAGGAATTTTGTTCAAGTCTGTAATTATTATTATTATTATTATTTTATTTTATTATTTTTTTGCTTATCCTTTACAGGGTTGCTGGGGCTAATTAACCTACTCTGCTTGTCTTTGAACTGTGGGAGAAAGCATGAGTACCTGGAGGAAACCCACAAGCACGGGGAGAACATGAAAATTCCTCAGACACAGACCAGGTGGGAATCGAACCTTCAACCCTGGTGGTGCGAAGCCACTGTGCATCCCACTGGTTCTTAATTTAATGTTAATTTTACCATGCTGGTTTAATTAAAGTTAAATCAAGTACTATACAGTATCTTTAAAATTATATGAAAATGTTTAAATCTTAAAAATTATCGATTGAAATTATTCTTAATGTGACATGAAATATCAGCCAATAGATTCTAAAATAAATGACTTAAGGGATCTCTGAATGGCGGTACACAAACACTATGCAATGTGCGGTGTTGTAGCAGAGCATGATGAACAACAGTGGAACTATGGATTAAAATGACTCCAACTCATTGTTACTTCTCTATTCCTTTCTGTTGCATTAGGGTTAATTGTAGTGGTTGTATATAATTAATTTCTCTTTCCAGATTCCACTCCAGAAGTCAAAAGACTCACAGGCTGATTTGTGTTTCCAGATTCCCAATAATGTATGAAGAGGTGAGTGTGTGTGTGTGTGTGTGTGTGTGTGTGTGTGTGTGTGTGCCCTGTGCTTTTGCCCTGAGTTCTCTCAAGCAACCCTTTGCATGATACGCCATATAGATAACGGATAGATGTTTCTTTTTTTTTATTAGTATTCTTTGTCTGCATTCGTTGTACTGTCTTGTTTCTGTGTTTAAATTATTTCACTCTAGTATTGGCTGTATTGATATTCTTGATATTCTCAAATGATGGTACAACACTGTTTCACCGATAAAATAGTTCTGATTCTGAGATGCACCTGCTGTCATCTTTGTGTCTTTTCTTGTGTGCTTCTTCTTTTGTTAACTGGTTTAATATAATAATCAGATGTTTCTATCTAATTGTCAAAAAAGGCTCCAAGCGTCCAAGCGCACACATGCACACACACACACACACACACACACACACACACACACACTAATTATGCAGTGCTCATATTAAACTGCATAATTTTGCTCTCAGATTTAATTTTATTCCTCAGTAATTGCTGATCATCTCGTGTTCCTTCTCGTAATGCTAAGATTATGGTTTCAACCATATTTTCTTTATTTTTTCCAGTCATAAAGTCATACATTTTTACATCCTGCCTGGCAGTTGCCGATAAAAATGTTATGAAGAAATTTCCTTTAACTTTAATTTCAAGAAGGCATCTCTCAACAGTGCAATGCAACTACAAATAAAAAAAATATCAACGACTGTTATTGCTGTGTTATCCTACCAATTTCCAATTTCATGCCACATACCAACTGAAAGATGCACATGAGAAGCTGCAGGAGCAAACAGTTAACATCAGAACATTGTCTCAGACAGTGCAGATTCAGAGCCTTTGTGTGTAATGCCGATCAAGGGTCCACAGTGTGATCCTCAGTTTCCAGGTTTCTGGGTAGAGGGTGTCCTATGACGTCATTTAAAGATTTGCCAGAGGCTCAGCTGTACGAACATCTATAGGAAGTTCGGTTTACCACCAGAACTGGAAATGCACGTCTTCCTCGAGCTCTTAAAAATGGTGGGACCGGCCGAGCAGTTCTGGTGGATCGAAGGGAACGTGGTGCGATGTGTGGTGTGATGTCCTCTTTATCTGACAGGTCCCACATTTTACCACACATTTATCTCAGTAAACAGTCTCCATACTACTTTCGAACACATCCTATATACTGTTTTCCTTACAATATATAAGTCACTCTTCCTAATTTATATTTATTAACTGCCTAAAACAGTGTTTGATGGTTGGCCTATTGATCTTTTTCTGAAACATGGCAATCAATCTCTTGATACGTATCTATTAATATTTTTGTGTCTTTTGAGCATTGTTGGGGGACGTTTCTTTTTGAAGTAACTAATTACATTACAAAATTACTGTCTTTAAAAAGTAATCAGTTACAGCGTTACTTTCTGATAAAAGTAACTAGTTCGAGTACTTTTCCATTGCAATAAAGGAAAACTCCTTTGTGATTCCTCATGCATGTTGTTTTAGTCAAGACCTTTACAGTATAATTATTCTACCCTCATCACTCAGAGAAGTTTGGCCCAAAATCTGTTAACTAATAATACCCCTATCTCACCTACGCGGTTTTATGCGGTAGCTGTAAATACGGTTTATCGTGATTCACCGCGAGTTTTGGCGCTGTGATTAGGTTTCCATCTTTATGCGAGTTGGTCCTCACATAGTCGAACTGCATAGATGAGATAGGGGTATAACAGCAGGAATAACAGAGGGGGCGGGGCTTGTAAGACGACTTTCATACATACACACAATAACAGACTGTCTGGGTCACGGATTACATGAATTATCTGAATAACGGATTACATTTTTTTTTTTTTACTAAATAACCAAATACTTAAATGGCGGACCTAACGCGTTAGATTACTCGTTACATCAAAAAATCCAACACTGCTTTTAAATATAACCCTAAAATAAAAAAAACTTAGGGTCCATTGGGATGTCTTTTGAAATGATCTTGTCTACTGTTTTTTTTACCATCTTGCCAGAAATATTTTATATTACTGCATTTCCAAATACAGTGCAACATAGTCGCTTTCATCTCAATGCACTAGAATATTGTATATTGGAATTATACCAATTTAGTTTAGGTAGAGTGACATATGTTTGCATTAGCTATTTATACTGTATTGATCTGTGTCTAGAGTTAATTGACTATGTGTGAGTCTTAATACATATTGACTCCCAGTCCTCTATTGTCTTCTCCAAGGTCTTCCTTCCGTGCTTTTAGTTTACACTCAGAATTCTCAGGTGAATTTGATATTAAAAATTATAGCTCTGAGATAACACCTTTGCCTAAACTTTGTTTACTCATCATTTGTTCTGGGTTAAACTCCAGGGCCTGTATTCACGAAGCTTCTTAGAATTTTCTCAGAGAGCTCCTATCTTGGCCGGAAAAGTCCTAGCTGGGAGTCCTAGACTACCATTTAAAATACTGATTTTATTACTTGTAATCCATTTCAGATTGATGGAAACAAAATGGCTCAGATTTTACCAATTTACATGATTGCAGGACAGTCTATTTAAATTGCACTTTTGGATGTTATGTAGCCAACAATCCAAGAGAGATGGAAAGAAGTTAAAGAACAAGAAAAACCAAAATTGGACAGTGTTTACTTTTAGCTTTACCTTTAATATTTCTTAAGAAATCTACTGGTCCTTAAGAAATTAAATAGGCTAGATGGTGGTAAGCTATCCTGTGTTTCAAAGGTCCTGTAACTGTTTTGTAAATTAGAAGTGGTTAATACTGTGCCCTCGCATGTCCAGGGTCGAGGGTCCAAGGTGTATTCCGTCCTGTGCCCAAATGCTAACCACTAAGCCACAAACATGATTTGATTCCTGTCTCAGGGTCTGAGTGCAATGGAGCCTGCATGTTCTTCCCGTTCTTGGTGGGTTTCCTCCCACAGTCCAAAGACATGCAGATGAGGCTAACTGGCATTCCCAAGTTGTCATTGTGTGTTTGTGTGCTTTGCGATGGATTGGCACCCCACCCCTCATGCCCTAAGTCTCCTGAGATAGGCTCCAGGCTCCCCTTAAACCCTGTATACAGGATAAAGTGGTATAGATGATAAGATGATAATAAGTCAACTATACACATTATACAGTTTATAATGACTGATGACATTTTTATTTTCTGCATTTGATATTTATCAACGAGGCAACAACTGTTATTAATTACTTTAGGCTGTTTTTATATGTTTCAGCGTTTCCCCAGAGTCCTGGTTTAAAACCTTTTTAAAAGAACATGGGCACTTTTCCCCAAACTGCACTAGCCCCCTTGTGCACTTTGTAAGTGCCTATTCATTGCACAACCTGGAACTGGCAGGCTTGAAATGTCATCAGACATTTCAGATCAAGGTGAAGACTCCTGAGTGTCTCTTCTACGGTTGATGCGAATAGAGAAAAAAACTTTTTTGATAAACCATCGAGTAGGTATCACCTTCAACGAAGCAGCTAGAGCATAATGTTCATGCTAATGCGTGTTAATAACAGTAATTGATGATCTCTGTCACAAAGGCCTTGTTGGAGCGTCAGTTTTAAAATGGAAATAACACAATTGTAAAGAAATTGGGACAACGCTTAAACATGACACATGAAAAGAGAAATTACTCCTACGGTGTATTATCTCGACCCAATTTCGCAGACAGAGCTAATAACAACAAATGACCAAATTGGTTTCTGAATATATTTTAGCACAAGGCATGGTCAATACATCTGGATGATTAAATCCTTGAAGCAAGTTAATGAATTATGAAAGACAGCCTTCTTAAGTGAACAAGAATATGATGCTTTTGTATTTCTAAAAAAAAAAAAAACACACGAAATAATAGGCCTTTATAATAATGAATCTAATTATAAAAGTGATCCACAAATGACAGTGAGAGTAATATGCACATAATAAAAGCAAACTATTATGTTATATGAATAGTCTGCTTACAAAACATGAATTATACCATTTGTATGACATGAGAGTGAATTAGGCCATCTTACCTAAACCCAGTGAAGATGATTTCAAGCTCGATGGAAACTTACATGAGAAAAAACGCATTGTCAAAGAAATGTATGCAAGTTAGATTATTTATGTGTTTTGAAACTAAACTTGACTAATTGTTTTACAAGCGATTTTTTGGTATTTCGGATATATACATTTTTCTCACTTATTCATTCTTATTTTAACACTTATCTTTGGAGCCTAACTCACAGGACTCGGGGTAAAAGGCACTATACTCCTTGGACTGGACAGACGGCACAGATGCACACACTACAAGCAATGTGGAAATGTAGCCTAATCTGCATGGGACGAAACCAGAGAACACGAAGGAAATCCACAAGGCAATAAAAACGCTGACAAGATTTCCATTTCCACCAAACAAGCCGCTGCATACTCTAACCTAAACCACACAGGCATTACGCCAGCCAAAGTGGAGCTTATTTTCATCAAGGAAACTTGAAATAAATGTCTGGAATGATGAAATTCAAAAGATCCGGAATACTGTTATATTTTAAATGACAGTTTTTTCCTTTTACTATTTTATGTTTGTAATTATGCCAATCAGCCACAACATAATTACCTCCTGCTAAGTAGTGTGCCATGAACGGAGCTCTGACCCTTCGTGGTGGACAGGGGTTAGCATGGCACTCTGGATAGTCTCTGATGCACTGAGTGTTCTGACACTTTTCTATTAGAGCTATTAACTTTATAAGCACTCTGCACTATGTGATTGGACCAGATGGGCCTGCTTTCACTTCCCATGCGCTTCCATAAACCTGGCACGGCCATGCCACTGTTACAGTTCACCGTTTGTCCTTATTTTGGACCTCTTTTGTTACTGCACACAAGGAATGGTCCATAAGACAGGTTGTTTTGCAGATGCTCCGACCCAGTTGTTTTGACATCACTGTGGTTCTTGTTAAATTCACCCTGATCCTTATGCTTGCTCATCTTTCCTGTTTCCATCGCATAAACTTTAGTCATTTCCGTAAACTGTATGTCATCAGTAATACTAATAATGGTGGCGTAGTGGAAAGCACTGACCTCGCACCTCCAGGGTCGAGGGTTTGTTTCCCGTCTCAGGATGTGCATGGAGTTTGCTGTTGTCCCTGTACCTGTACTTGGTGGGTTTCTCTGGTTACTCAGGTTTCCTCCGTCAGTCCAAAGACATGAAGATTAGATTAATTGGTGTTTCCAAAATTGCTCGAAGTGTGTGAATGTTGACTGGAAGTCCTACTTGTATCATGGTCATAAAAATGTGAATAAAAACAATGGACATCACTGTCCTCCACCTGCCCTATTGGACTACAGAGGTTCCCAGGTGATGGATGGAATACATATAATTGATGCTATAAAATTGATTGCTCAGTTAATTATGGGGCACCACATGGGACACATTTTTTAAAGACATCACATGACATTTTGCCTGACAATTTTAGTTTTAAAAACCTTACTGTACGTGACACATGTCACAGTGATATTTTCTTAATTTGTTTTGTATCGATTTGTTCAAGGAATGCAGTCAGACCAGGTTAAATATAAAATATATATATAAAATATAAATATAAAAAAAAGATTTCATTAAATTATTTGAATTGTTATAAGATGAAAACTACTTTCAATAAAACAATAAAAGTAAAACACCGGCTTTTTTTCAAATGAGCTCACGTGCTAACCAGGCACACAGCCATTTTGGAAATTATGTCACAAATTCATTGTTTGTCACATGACTGCACCAGAATGTTTATTATGTCACTTTGGGACTTCATGCATTAAAGTCAAGGGTGAAAGTGAATAAGGAACAGTCTAGAACAGTTAAAAGGGTTCGTAAACAGACATGGGTTTTTATAGGCTACAGATAAAATGCACTCTTTTTAAATTACGTGCTTCTTCTACTTATCCAAAAGTGATATAGTATGGTAAAGCCATGTATTCATCTGAAATGTATTGTTCACAGCATGCTCATTTTATAATGTAAGTGCCCAATAGTGCCTCTTAGTGGATAATGAAGCTTTCTGCAGAAACATATTTCAAACTTGTGCACAATCACATTGTACTACAAAATGCACAGACATTACAACGTGCATGGTCAACAAACATTACAACAACATGGTCCAGTGTTGCATCCAATGGGGCTTTAAAACACTGGAGCAGCATGAGAGGGAGGCGAGATATTCCCCAGGACATCTCCTGAGCATTGACGGCCTAGTGTTGGGCTTCTTTACCTGGATACAGTACTGGTCGCAAGCTCAAAGCCTGTGTCAGGAAGGGCATCTGGCATAAAACCTGTGCACACAACCAAAAGTTGTGTGTGAATCAGATGGTCCGCTGTGATGACATCTTGATGGGAATAAAAAGGACAAACCGGATCATCTGTCTTAGACATCTGTAATGCAGAAAAGATCAATGAGTCTCTTCACATAACATGTGAACATTAAGTCAAACTCTGCTGCTAATGAGATCAGTGCATGAAATAAACATTATTTGTACAGTGGAGTAGTAACTAGTTGCAGTACTGCTCCTTGCCAGTAGGAGGAAACCCGGAACCCGGAAGTCAGGATTGTTCGTGTAAGGTCTGACCGGAAGCCGGGCTGTTTTGGTGTACAGTGTTTTGGGCTGTGTCGCTTTTGACAGATTTTATTTTATTGTCGGAAATGATTAAGAGTAAATAAAAGTGAAAATAGTAACTAAAGGATAAAGATTGCATTAGCAGTAATTCCGCTGTTCCGAGGTAAGAGAGTCGCGCTGGTCTTTTCTGTATCCGGTGTTGCTAAAGGGCTAAAGTGACTAGCCGGTTCTGTTTAATACCTTAATATAGTAATAGTGAGAAAATATTCAGTGGGGTATTTAGTGCCCGGGTGTAGTGGGGTATTTGGTGCCCTGGTGTAGTGGGGTATTTAGTGCCCTGGTGTAGTGGGGTATTTAGTGCCCTGGTGTAGTGGGGTATTTAGTGCCCTGGTGTAGTGGGGTATTTAATGCCCTGGTGTAGTGGGGGTATTTAGTGCCCTGGTGTAGTGGGGTATTTAATGCCCTGGTGTAGTGGGGGTATTTAGTGCCCTGGTGTAGTGGGGTATTTAATGCCCTGGTGTAGTGGGGGTATTTAGTGCCCTGGTGTAGTGGGGTATTTAGTGCCCTGGTGTAGTGGGGTATTTAGTGCCCTGGTGTAGTGGGGTATTTAATGCCCTGGTGTAGTGGGGGTATTTAGTGCCCTGGTGTAGTGGGGTATTTAGTGCCCTGGTGTATTGGGGGTATTTAGTGCCGTGGTGTAGTGGGGTATTTAGTGCCCTGGTGTAGTGGGGTATTTAGTGCCCTGGTCTATTGGGGGTATTTAGTGCCCTGGTGTAGTGGGGTATTTAGTGCCCTGGTGTATTGGGGGTATTTAGTGCCGTGGTGTAGTGGGGTATTTAGTGCCGTGGTGTAGTGGGGTATTTAGTGCCGTGGTGTAGTGGGGTATTTAGTGCCGTGGTGTAGTGGGGTATTTAGTGCCGTGGTGTAGTGGGGTATTTAATGCCCTGGTGTAGTGGGGTATTTAATGCCCTGGTGTAGTGGGGTATTTAATGCCCTGGTGTAGTGGGGTATTTAATGCCCTGGTGTAGTGGGGTATTTAGTGCCCTGGTGTAGTGGGGTATTTAATGCCCTGGTGTAGTGGGGTATTTAGTGCCCTGGTGTAGTGGGGTATTTAGTGCCCTGGTGTAGTGGGGTATTTGGTGCCCTGGTGTAGTGGGGTATTTAATGCCCTGGTGTAGTGGGGTATTTAGTGCCCTGGTGTAGTGGGGTATTTGGTGCCCTGGTGTAGTGGGGTATTTGGTGCCCTGGTGTAGTGGGGTATTTAGTGCCCTGGTGTACTGGGGGTATTTAGTGCCCTGGTGTAGTGGGGTATTTAGTGCCCTGGTGTAGTGGGGTATTTAGCTGTGTAGGTCTGACAGGTTTGTGTCGGCTAACTCAGTCTCACTACACCATTTATTACACCTAGAGATGTGTTTGTTATTTATTTCCCTACTAAGTGTGGAGGCAGCGCCTGACTCACATTACACCTGAGGAGTTCAACCTCCCCTTATCCCTAACATCAAACAACCCTTTATCTAATTTAGTGGCATTTTTGTTTGTTTGTTTGTTTGTTTGTTTCATTTATGTACTGATCTTCCATTACCATCCACTGATTAAAAACATCAAGGAATCTATAAAAATAAAAGATATTTTTTGTCTGTACATTGGTCAGAACTTAATCTTCCAATTATATCTTTAAATTTCATACAGTGGAGAATCCGAAACCAGTCTCTGTCTGTATGTCTGTCCGTCTGTCCAGCCAAATTTTGTCACAGAATCATGCAAAACCCTGCCGGACAGAATTTAATTAAACTTTTTCAGTAGTTAAATATCTTCCTGCACTATAAGTGAAATAAAAATTTTGAGTAAAAGCGATGTTATGAACAGTTTTTTTTTTTTTTTTTTTTGAACAGCCGGATTTTATAAACTAGATTAAAATAAGCCTCAAATAGACTACATGCACAATCTAAACAAACACCTGCACCAATTGATAGTAACTAGAAAAGCTAAACTGAATATTTTTATTGGGGTTAGTTAATATTTTCAATGCTGAAGTAACAGCACTGAAGTTGTACTGTATAAGTGAATTGTAACACGCTAGAGTTGTTTTAAGACAAAACTTAATCTTTATCTGATCTACATTTTTGATTTCTCATTTGTGATTCACCTGCTGATTACCGAACAGGGAATTTAACTTAAGATAGAGGAAGTACAACTTAGCCCTGAACAAGGCTAAAGCATAAAATTTCTATGTGGTCCCTTTTCCATTGATGTAATAAGATAAATACAGTAACAGCAGATTTAAGTACATTTTGTAGTTTCCTAGTATTTACCCACCAATCTAGTGTTGGCACACCAAACAAATTTATAGTTAAGGGGTTTATCTTTGTTGCAGGCAGACATGTACATGGGTTTCAAACTAAAATAATAATATGGCGGATTACGTTGAAGCTGATCAACTTTTTTTAGATTGAATTTTTTAACTATTTCTACAAACTCTTTTCCCATCAACAATGGGTATTTCAGCTAGGTTAAAATATAAAGGTATGGTTTTATAAAAGGTAAACCAGAAAAAAATATTAAGATGGGGCAGAGGGAGCTCAGTAAAGATTGGGGGGAAAATCTATTTAGTTATAAATCTTAATTCTTTTGTGTGGTGATTCACGTATTGCCACAATGACTCCAAAATAAATAGGAATAAAAATTTTTTTATAATTATTATTTACACAAATTAAAGTTTTTCGTAATGATAATAATCATGGCAAATGACAGAGATATGTGCTGCTGTTAAATGGTAAATGTTTGAAGTTATTTTGCTTCTGTGCTTGGTTTTTCATCAAGAAACCTAATGGTATAAGAAATTGGCTACACTTAATTACTCATTAAGTATACACTCAGGAAGTTTTTCATTGCCACTGTTGCCGTCACCCTTGGCTTACTCATCAGAGACATTTCATTCATCATTCATTCAGTCATTCATCTCATTATTATTTAGATAATTTTTTTTTTACACATGTATACATGCAAAACTGTTTCTTTTTTTTTATTTCTATTATTTTTGTGAAGCTGCTTTGAAACAATGATCATTGTTAAAATATATAAATAAAATTTTATTAAATTGAATTAAACTTTTATTAATGCTTGAAAATTTTAATAAAATTTTATATCGAATCATAATATTTATACTTACAGAATTACAATTTTAATTGAACCTAAGGATCATGATAATATTGTATCGGGAGGCGATTCACATGCTTAGGGCTCAGTAGTTAAGGCAGGATATTAAGCTGTACTAATTTTCTGCACAAGATGTGAATATACAATACCATATGGTTGTTTAAGATTGGACACACATTTTGATTTATGTATTGATTTATGTATTAAGTTTCTCACATAAATAAAACTAAAACAATAATAATGTTTCACGTCCCAGTAAACACCTTATTTTAAAAAATATGCAGCGGCTCTAAATTGTTTATTGTAAATGTTATGCTTTTATTGATTAAAGATTAAGGTATCTATGCTAAAATCATGACCTGATGTTCATATGCAAGTTTTTCTTTGTTTTTTAAGTTTTGCAATATGTTTGAAATTTGTGCAGGATTCATTATATTATATATATTAAATAAGAATTCATCTTCTTTCTGTTAAAAAAAGAATCATAGATATCTGAGCTTTATATAATGTAATGTTTTACTTTAGCACTATTGTCCTGACAACTTTATCACTGGCATCTTAATGTCTCTGAGTTAAATCTGTGTAATATTTTCCAGGAAGCAGAATGACTGCCATAAAGCATGCTCTCCAAAGGGATATTTTCACTCCCAACGATGAGCGCCTGCTCAGCATCGTCAACGTCTGCAAGGCAGGAAAGAAGAAGAAGAACTGTTTCTTGTGTGCCACAGGTAGGCAATAAAACCCCAAATGTCCTGTGTCTATTTTTCTCCTTTGTTTTAGTGTTTCACATCAGAACGCAGCTGAAGCACAGATTACATAACGACTCTAAGCACTGGATTCATTAATCTGTAATTTTGTATAATGACCCAGCTCTGCTCTTGGTTTGCCTTTTTTTCCGTGCGTTAGTGACGACAGAGCGCCCCGTGCAAGTCAGAGTGGTGAAAGTGAAGAAGTCAGACAAAGGAGATTTCTACAAGCGACAGATGGCCTGGGAGCTCCGCGACCTGTCAGAAGTAGATGCCAAAGATGCCACCAAGGTGAGGTTTAGGTGGCGCGTAAGAGAGATACTTAAACATGTCAGACATACCATTGCACCATTCTAAGCTTGTGTTTTATGTTCGCCTGCTATTAATGTATTTTACTTACTTTACTTTAGTTATAGCTGGTTATACTGTATAGTCCAAAAGCCTCAACTTGATCGGCTTTAAATCATATATTTTTTTAAATATACAACTGTACTTTGAAATTTACAACTGAGTATTCTGACAGGATGAGAGCCATTGAGTGCTCAAATGAGTAACATCAAAACCCACATTCAAAACCAAAAACAAAAGCACTATTAGCAAAAAAAAAAAATCATCTGATAGTGTTACGTTAAACAACACACTTCTAAGTCATTCTAAATCGTCTCAGAACCGTCCATGTTGTTCAGTTCATGGTTATCATAAACAATAAACAAACAAATCATAGTCTGTAAAAAAAAAAAAAAAAAGTATCAGCCGTGCTGATATTCAATACAACAGCACTCTCTCTCATGTGATGTTGCCTAAATATACTGTCAAGTTTCAGTTGCTTATTTGTACACATTTACATCATTTAGCAAACGATCTTATCCAAAGGAGCTTTAAAGAGAATTAGTAAGAATATTTTGTAAGTAATTTTATGTCATTGAGATTAATCAAAGTTAAAGAATGCGCGAACCAAGAATGAGCCAACGCGAACCCAAAAACTTAGACGAATAGAATTAATTATTTGGTTATGACAAAGTCTGTAGTCTGGGTAAGTTTCCTGCAAACACAAACAATTTCACAACACAATCTGTCATAAAGCAAACATGATTTTGCTTAATGACAGATCAAATTATGTGCGTGAGTTTAAAGAGAAAAAAGATAATGTTCTTAAACGTCTGTGCTTCTGGTTTAAAAGTTTGGCTTTTGTTTAGACTAGAAGCCTTAGGGTAAACAGGACAGGACCTCCACTTCAAAATGAGACCAGAGACGCCTTATTTCTTTCCTCATTGTGGAAAACTTCAAAGTAACCGCGCTATGGCATATAATCATTAGGATAGTGATATGTCTTGTCACTTGGCAGTGTGTTTTCTTAGCCAATCTTCAATGTTCCATGCATATCATCAGTTATAGTTCGACTTATAGCCAGCTGTTTACTTTCCCTGGCTATGTAGGAGAACCCAGAGTTTGACCTACACTTTGAGAAGGTGTATCGCTGGGTGGCCAGCAGCACGGCAGAGAAGAACTCCTTCATTTCCTGCATCTGGAAGCTGAACCAGCGCTACCTGAGGAAGAAAGTGGAGTTTGTTAATGTCAGCCCTCAGCTGTTGGAAGGTAGAGCATTTTTACACATTTACACAACTTACTACTGGTGCTAAGCAGTAACAGCATGTGCGGTGGGATTGTGTTTTACAGTATGCACAGACTGTGTTATAATAACAGTATGAACTTCATTATGAACAATTTCAGTAGATGACTAAAGTGCATGTAGAATTACTGAAATTGTTAGTTATGTTCATGCAGCCAAATATTTACCTGATTAAATACTCTTTCTCTTTTTCTCTCTCTCTTTCTCTCACCTCTTTCACTAAGTGGCTTTATAATGCTTTATAACCTCTCCTATGCATTCTTCTTCCTTAAATATCTCATCGGCCAGAGCTCCCTGAAGGTTGGTACAGGTCCTACTTTTTCCTCCTTTGTCTCTGTTCTCCATCATCATTCATCTTTTCATTTTCTTTATGTCCCCCTCACATTGAGTTGGAGCACCACCCATGATGGTTTTTATCTGTTTTGATTCACCTTCATGTAGCAAGAGTTGTTTAACTTTAATCTGTGCACAAAGAACACTTTTGCTGATTGTGTATGTGTGATGCCCTTTAGGTTCTATCCTAATAATAATTTAAATTCTACGCTACATATTATGTGTGCTTCCCTATTAAGTAGTAGTTATTAGCTCTCTAACACACTTACCTCTTTCTCAGAGTCAGTCCCTAGTGGCGAGAGCCAGAGCGTCACCGGCGGTGATGAGGACACTCTGGACGAATACCAGGAACTGAACACGCGTGAGGAGCAGGACATTGAGAACATGATGGAGGTGTGCGAGTATGCCATCTCCAACGCCGAGGCCTTCGCTGAGAAACTTTCCAGAGAGCTGCAGGTCCTGGATGGGGTGAGTAACTTGTGGACACTTTACTTTCTTTTCTTTTTTTTCAACACCGCTCTCTTTCATTCTTTTTGTTTGACTGTCTCTCCACCCAAACATCCATTCAGGCCAATATCCAGTCAATCATGGCGTCGGAGAAGCAGGTGAACATCCTGATGCAGCTGCTGGATGAGGCGTTGACTGAGGTGGATGCTATAGAGGGAAAGCTGCTGAGTTATGAGGAAATGCTACAGAGCGTCAAGGAGCAAATGGACCAGATCTCTCAGAGCAACCGGCTCATTCAGATTAGCAAAACCAACAACGGAAAGCTCCTTGAGGAGATCCAGTTTTTGGTGGTGAGTATCTATCTGAGCTGTGATGTTAGGGGTGGTGTGTGAGATGAGTAGATAGATAAACGAGAATGTCGAAGCATACTGCAACAGTAAAGATCAATGCAATATCAGACAAATAGAGAGAAATTATAAATATTATATGATACTGTTGAAACACTTCATATCACCATATCTACAGCCCTATGAAAAAGTATTTGCTTTTGCATATTTTGCATATAGTAAGTCCCTGACTTACGAACGAGTTCTGTTCTAGAAGTATGTTCGTAAGTCATATTCGTTTGTAAGTCCAACAAAGTGCAGTCCAAAGAGTCGTGCACACCAATCTCACCTATGCTGAGTCAGCATGGTTTTGCGCGGTGACGGCAAGTACTATAAGGTGTTATTCACCATCTGAACAGCTTTACAGGAGAGCCATTTCTATTATCTAATAACTGGTTGTGCCACTCTTGGCGTAAACACTGCAATTAAGCAATAACTGGCAATGAGTCTTTCACATCACTGTAGAAAAATTTTGGCCCACACTTCTTTGCAGAATTCTTTTAATCTAACCACATATGAGGGTTTTCGAGCATTAACTGCCACAGCATGACCTTAATCAGATTTAAATCCGGACATTGACTAGGCTTCTTCTAAACCCTTTATTTTTTATTTTTTTGTTGTTGAGCAAGAGGTAGACTTGCTTGTGTGTTTCAGATCATTGTCCTAATGCATTAACCCAAGTGCACTTCAGTTTGAGGTCACAAACTGATAACCGGACACTCCCCTTCATGTTCCATCGGTCATGGCAGGTTGTCCAGGTCCTGAAGCTACAAAGCAGCAAAGCAAGTCTTGGAGATAATCAAGATCTCAAGTCTGAGATGAGCCTTCGTGTTCTTTTTGGTCTTCAGTGGCTTTCGCCTTGGGACTCTCCCCTGGATTTTTGCCCAGTCTTTTTCTTATTTAATCTTTAACTGAGGCAATTGAGGCATGCAGGTCTTTATATGTTGTTTTGGGTTTTTTATGAGCTCCTGGATGAGTTGTCTGTATGCTTTTGGTGTACATTTGGCTGCCCACTCCTGGGAAGGTTCACCATTCTTCCAAGTTTTCTCTATTTGTGGATAATGGCTTAGCCTTAGACATGGCGTGATAACCCTTTTCAGACTGATGTCAGTTACTTTGTTTTATCTGTTCTTAATTTCTTTTTAAATTGCATCATGATGTGTTGCTTTTTGAGGTCTTTTAGCATGCTTTACTTTAAGAGACAAGTTCTATTTAGGTGATTTCTTGATTCAACAGGTCTGTCAGTAATCAGGCCTTGGGGTGGCAATTGAAATTTAACTCAAAATGTGGTTAATCACAATTAATTCATGGTTTACCAAGAGAGACATGTACTTCAGTAAGGTTTGAACAGCTTTTCTACCCAGGTTATTTTTGTGTAATATTAAAAATGTGTTTGATGGTCTGAATTGTTTAAGCGTGGCAAATATGTAATGCTTTTTTTTTTCTAATAAAAAAAAAGAAATACTTTTTTACAACACTGTATTGATATAGATATTTGATAAATGAGACTGGGCTCTAAAACTCAAGGTGGAAAGTGTGACTTTTTGTCTTTGCAGAACTATATGGATTTGTCTAAAGGGCATATCAGAGCTCTACAGGAGGGAGACCTGTCTTCTCCGAAAGGTATCGAGGCCTGCATCAATGCCTCTGAGGCTCTGCTGCAGTGTATGAACGTGGCCCTTCGACCAGGTAGGGATAAGTGTGTGTGAGTGTATGTGTGTGTGTAACTGTGTGAAGTGTCCAAAGTAAGACAATAAAATTCTTTTGCAGAGGAGATGAAAGTAATGGTCCAAGTACTCATGGATAGGCATACATAACATGTAACATGTACATAACATCAAAACTCTGTGTGCGTGTGTGTGTGTGTGTGCCAGGTCATGACAAGTTGTCGGCCGTGAAGCAGCAGCAGCAACTCTTTGCTGATCTCCGAGACAATTTTGCCCGTCGCCTCACCAACCACCTCAACAATGTCTTTGTGCACCAGGTAACGCTCACTGTGCACACTTTTTATTTTTATTTTTTTTGTTTAAATAAGCTCTGTTCATTTCTCTTTTTTTTCCTCCTAGTCTGTGACTGTTTTCCTGTTCTGATTTCGCTCTGTGACCTGTTTGCTTCTCTTCTGAAATCTTTTGTCTCTCTGTGCCACCTCACTTCATTCTTAGTTCAACCACTTCAGTCACTTCAAAATGACCATTCCTCAATTCTATAGGTCGTCCTGTCTGTCACTCCCTGTGAGTACACGCCTCCCCGCTGTTTGACCCGCCCTATAACCTCTAACCGAACTTGGTGTCCTCATTGACTCCGCTAACATCCAACCATCCACCGAATGTCCTTGCTTCCACAGAAGCATGTGTGTGGTGTTTTCTTCATCTCAAGAAGTTTACCAGCTCATGATCCATGAACTCACCAGTACCACCAGCCAGCGCTATCTGAAATTATTATTTTCTCTCACTTCACCTGGAGGTGTGGAGGAAAAAAAAGAAACACTGCATTCTTTTTTTCTTTTTTTTTGTTCAGTAAGAACTGCTTTTAATCCCTCCTGGTTATGTGTAGTAAAGTACTTTTGATGAGTATATAAAATTAAGTATAAAAGATCCTGCATGACATAATTAGGGGCCGTATTTGGAGTTGGTGACTTACTGTACTGAATATACTGTATGTGAGATATTTAGAATATACACAGAGATTGAGAAACATATTCTGAATAGTGTTATGTAGGTGCCTGGGCTGATTGTGTGAGCACTTAGATTATTAAAAAGATCTGTCAGATTTGATAAGAAGTGGTGTTTTTTTTGGTCTTGCATCTTTTTTAGTCTGAACAGACCAACTATAAAGTTCAGGTGTGGGTTTTGGTTGAGCCACTTAAAGAGACTTGCCTTGAATCCATCCCCTGGCTGTATACTTCTCTGTGTGAGGTTATGTGCCTGCTGGGTTCTTTGATTCTCTGTATTTGTATTTGTACAGGTCGGGATTAAGACATTGACTACTGATTGAAAGGTCATGCGTTTAAAGCACCACTGGGGCAAGGCACCTAAAAGTCAACTGCTCAGATGTATAATGAGATGAATGTCAGTCGCTCTTGATAAGCACATCTTCCAAACACATAAATATAAATGCACTTGTTTCAATTCTGGACTCTACATTCCTGCCCCTGAGAAGGATTCCCTTTGTATATTGCTGCATTGATGCAAACAGTTGGTGCCTATCCCTTGCTCTTTCGTTGGTTTTATAAGAACGTCTTTTTCCTTTCCTCTCTGAGAAAGGAAAAAGACAGTATCTCTCCCTTACACATCTTACTCAAGGAAGCTTTCTGTCTCTCCACTTTATCATAAGGGCCTAAGTGAGTGACCATTTCTGAAATGGTCATTATTCTGATTGTGATTTATGGTCATAATATCCGATGCTACCCAAATAAGCATGGATTCCCTGTTAAGTCTTGTTCCATTTTAAGATTTTTTTTCCTGTTGTCATCTCAGGGTAGTGTACTATCTATGATTTATTAAAAAAAAAAAAAAAAACATTAGTTAAAGCTGCTTTGCACCAATGACCATTGTTAAAAGTGCTATACAAAAGGAAGTTGAAATGAATGGAATTCTGGCTGAACTCCTTTCTACTTTTGAGGATTTATTAAAGCGGCCATTTTATCGTTCCTCATGGTTCTAAACGTCTTCTGTTTTTAAAAGGATGGAGCCTAGAGTGGTCCTGGGAATATTTAATGCTTTCGAAATGTTGTATACTTATTCCCCGGTTTATCTTTAGGCAAACTTTCCACTTTTTTTTTTGTCTAATATGTAGTGTGAATTGCTTTTCTACATCATGTCAGATCAGTTGTGTTTACACTCCAGTGAAGGTCGCGAGACATATCTAGGATTTTAAAGCAGGCATTCTGCTCAGTTTGTATTTTTTTGGTTAAGGCTCTGCTTACTTAGTCAGAAGAAATATTTAAGTTTTTTATATTTAGGTATTAGATTAAGGCTATAATCAGACTACTAGCCTAAAGTGACTCAATCCTGATTTATTCAGCTTTTTTAGGGCTATGTGAACGCACAAAGATGTTTTTCAGATTGGATCCACAACTTTTGTATGGTGTCCCAGATTGGATCGCCGTATATGAGGTCCCGCGGCTTGAATGAGAATGAGCAGATTGTAATTTATACGCCTTTTTGCCTATGCACATGGGAAAGCCGCTTGCAGACCTCAATCAGCACCATTAGTGCGGGGATTTCCTAGCAGCACTCAAACAGCTGATAAAATGAGGCATTTGGCTTTGTTCCCTGTTTCTGACAAATACAACTGACTAACTGCCCCAGAGCAAAACCCCAAGCAAGTTTTTTTTTTTTTTTTAATAAACGCCTGAACTGAAATAAATGAGCGCTCGCACAAATATAATGTGTTTTAATCCAAATACCACAAGCACGCAAGACATATCAATGTGTCCACATTAGAGTCCGATAAAAGTCACAAATACACAGACAGCAGTCCTGATACACACCTGTGTGAGGTCTCAACCCGCACACACAAGCAGCGATTCATTTAAAGGTCAGAATACGAACAGACGCTTCTTATTATAAACTCGCACGTCACTCAACTCTGAATACGGCCCAGTAGCTGCTGGATGTGAAGTCGAGACAGATAAAGAGTGTCGGTGTGAGGTAAGAAGGTCAGAAAGCACGCTGTTTGAGTTGAGAAAGTGAAGCATGTTTGCAAGTGTCAGGAGAGGAAGGAGAGATCCCTTACAAGGATAAAAGACTGCCTGTAAGGAAATGTTAGTCCAGACTAACTGCATCATAAGATCATGCCTGTAGGTCTGCTCGTTTCCATTAACGGATTATTTCTTACAGTGATGTCTTCAGAGAGTGTGTGTGTATGTGTGTGTGTGTGCGCGTGTGTGCTCCTCTCAGAGCTGCATCAATGTATTGTTTTTCTTAACCATTTTGGGTGTTTGTGTATCTGTACTGTATACGTGTAGGGTCACGATCAGAGCTCGACACTTGCGTCTCAGCACACGGCAGAGCTGACCCTGCCCAAGCACAGCCCCCTACACAGAGACCTGCTCAGATATGCTAAACTGATGGAGTGGCTGAAGAACACACAGAGGGAGAAGTATGAGGGCCTGTCCAGGGTGAGACTCTTTCATCACCTGCATCATCATCACCATCATTGCCCTAAAGAAATCAATGCTATTATTATATCACCTTAAGAATTTTTTAAACATCATCAAACCAGGAATAAACTAAGCATGTTCTGTCTCTAATTTAACTTAGACCTATGTGGACTACATGACTAGATTGTATGAAAGAGAAATCAAAGACTTCTTCGAGGTCGCAAAAATTAAAATGGCTGGAACAACCAAAGAAGGGAAAGGAAAGTTTGGTAAGATTTTACTTGTCTCTTTTTGTTTACTTGTTTTTCCCTCCATATGCAAATTCATTGTTGTCAGCTCGTGCTCAGTGTCTGTCCTGTGTTTGCACCGGCCTTTTGCTTGCATTTGTGCATTTGTCTTAATCTAATGTTCTACACAAGATAGAGTTGACATTGCTTTGCTCTAATGTTGCTCCTAATGAAAAGCCCTTCAGTTTATTGACGTCAGAAGCATTAGTGTCGTACTGGACAGACAATCTAAATTGCTAACGACTCATTATTAGAAAGAGTAAACATTCAGGAAGTTGATCTGTCTACTGTGCCTTAAAATACCTGAAATCTCTTAAGCAAAATAGATTATTTTAGCTTAATTTGGTTTGTTGCACTGCACCTAAATTGGTTTGTTCCACATTTACTCAATTAAAGGATTGGTGCTGTGAGTTGGATAGTTTTACAATTATAAATATTATTTACATTTGGGGCTGCAACTAAAAAAAAAAAAAAAAAGGTAATTTTCAGATAGGACAATAAAACCAAAACTTTTTAGAATACTCAGTGCTTTTTATCTCCCAATTCATGATTTGGGTTTTATAAATATTCATAAACATTTATATTTTTATCAGATAAAAAGAAATACAATTTCACAGCCTTTTTTGTAGTGTACGTAACCTTTTTAAATTCAAATCTTTCAATGATCTTAATTGTCATTCAGATAAAGCTTGGACATGATTACGGACACAGATTTTTTTGCATTTTAAGCTTTTAAAGCAATTTAAAAGTAAACCAATTTAGGCAAAAGTTTTTACAGTTCATGTGCTCCTAGAAGCTTACGCTAATTTTAGTACCAATACTCCAAGAAATATAAACAATTTGCATTTTATATTATTATTGTTTGAAGTGAGACATATCACAACGCTCTTGGATAGCAGGATTTAATCCAAAGTTTAGACTTCAGCCCTTTTTCAGTTGTTGTATAGGCATGGGTTTAGATGGATACATGGATAGATGGATAGATAGACGTACATTTTGAAAATTCCATCCATCCAGTAGCAATGATAGCAGGTAGCAATTGTGAATATACACACTCCAATTTAATAAACCATTTAGATTTCTTTCCCCTCTATTGTGACCCTTATATAGGAATATTCCCGTCCCTGACCTGTTGCGCAGCTTTTCTGTTCTCTGGAGGGGTCTGGCTTAATTACACAGACATTAAAATGGCATACTCAGAAGAGAAGTGAATTATAAGGAAGTTAATTTAAAAAAAAATGCATTACTTAAAGACAATTTCAGCTGCAGCCTTAACACACACTGGTCTGGGGAGATATGGGACATTTTAAACCATCGAGTTGTCCTGCAAAGTTTTGAAGATGGTTATAAATGAAAACTGGATACACTAAGTTGACTCGTGCAAGGCAGTTCATTTGCCTGACTTAAACATTGATGTCATGTGTAAATGATTACAAATTAAAAATATTGCTCAAATTATAACACAAGTTCATGATGGTAACAGAGTAGGTGTAATGTAAAGTCTTTCCATGAGTATGTGTTTTTGCTAAAATAAAAAAGTGATGTCATGCACCACAGCATGCTTCATAACTCAGTCAAACTAATTGATAATTATTGTCCATTATCTACTAAAGTCATTTCGTTAACAGGCTTTAATCATCTTGTTTTCTAGTAGTTGCAGCCCTATCTGAATCATTGAACTAATATCTGCACAGTTACAAAAGAGCCTTAATTTTTGTTTTATAATAAAACGCTCTCCATCAGACAGAGATCTCAGCCCGACTCTATTCTATTATCCTGTGGAAAACAAAATGCTAGTGAGTTTCGTTTTTACACAGTTTGAAGGCTGGCCAAGCTGACTTCGACAGCGCATGTCAATGTGTATACCTCTGACCTCATGTCTAACCCCTAACCCCTGAGTCCCACTGCATGTCATGAGCCTAACGTGTCTCTGTCTCTGATGCCTGCCTTTCTAACTGGCCTGCAGCCACGCTTCCTCGGAAAGAGAGCGCTCTCAAACAGGAGACTGAAAGTAAGTACCATGCATCTTTCAACGCTTAAGTGCCACCTTTTACTTTTATATATTTTTTATGATAACTGACTTTAGAAAGAATGCAACAAATCTTTTAGTAAGCGTTGTGTTTTATGCAACACAGTTTACGAAACACACACACACACAAATGTTTTCACATCATTCTCATGACAATCTCCTGATGTGTGTGTCTTTCACTAAACATTTGCTTGCAGAGCTTTACAGAGTCTGATGATTAGTCTAAGCTCTTTGTTATAAGCTTTTTGTAGTCCTATTTTAGTTCTATTATAAGTGTAGTCTACAATTCATGCTGTATTATGCTGTATTATGAATATGATTAATGTTTTTAATAGTAATATTTATATTGCCAGAGTCATAAATAACAGCATAAACACAGTATGTTTGTTATCAGTTGGAGCCTCTCTGTCTCTGAGTGTCTGTCTTCTCTGGGACTCTCTTAGGTCTTCATGGGAGTTCAGGGAAGCTAACTGGCTCCACCTCCAGCCTAAACAAGTTGGCCGTCAGCAGTTCCAACAGCCGTCGCTCGCAGTCTTCGTCTTTGCTGGACATGGGCAACATGTCCGCTTCCGACCTGGATGTAGCTGACAGGACCAAGTTCGACAAGGCAAGAACAAAATTTCTGTTAGTCTGTAATTCAGTTTTAGATAATAATCTCTTCTATGACAGTAGATACCTAAGAAATGTTCAGCCAGTCAACGCCCTTTCCTCAACCAGAGACCCAGTGGATGAAGGTAAACATGAATATGAGGAGAGAGAAGAGTTGACCAATCAGGAAAGGAAGCAAAATGTCCTAATGCAGTGTGCCATACGCGACTGATTAACTAGTAGCGGACAGTTCACCACTCTCGCACTAGCAGAATACACAGATACTGGAGCGGTAGTGCGAGTACTAATTAATTTATTATTATTGATGATATTTAAATAAAGCAGTTATTAATTTATTTTATGTATGCGATGGCTGTAATAAAGGGAAAACAGTACCTGGATGAATGTTCAGAAGTGTTAAATAGCACTATAGATGGTTAAACATGTCAAGTGACATAATTAAGCAGTATCACACCAGAGGGGGTGCTGTTGTCCTGAATATCAGCACAGCTGTCACACTGGCGTAGGAATGAAGTCTTAGCCCAAATACTGAAGATATCACAGCCATGCTGATTTTCAGTACTGCGGAATGACCTTAAGTGTGATGTTGCTTTTATACAACATTTATTATCAAAACATTAGGATTTTTTGTTTAATAATAAATTATTACTGGTACTAAGTAGGCAGAAAATGTGAAGAGTAAATTATGTGGGTGGTGGTGGGTAGTCCTGTAGCTCTTGTAAGTTTCTCTTTCAATTTTTCTGCATCGCCCCACATCCCAAAAACCCATCATTAATATTTTTCTATAAGCACATGATCAACTGTGTTTTAATTCCTACTTAATTGATTCCATAAGTTCATCAGTCCCGGAATGACTAACATTACCTTTTACAGTCATACAGTACTTTTCTGAAGGTGCACTTGTTTTGGAGTGAGTGTATTAGCTGTGGAGTAGTTTATTCAATAAGTTTATACTGACCATGTTGGTGTTTAAGGTTTTTATTTATTACTCTGTCTTTGTGTTTTGTAGATCTTTGAGCAGGTCCTCAGTGAGTTGGAGCCTCTGTGTCTGGCTGAACAGGACTTCATCAGCAAGTTCTTTAAACTGCAGCATCAGCCAGCGCCAGCTCAGGTGTGTATGCGCGTGTGTGTGTGTGTATCTTTTTGTTTAATTTAAGCTGTATATTATTATTATTATGAATGTTCCTTAGGGAGAAACCACGGATGATTATGATGGCGCACTCCAGTCCAGACCAGCCAGCGAGCACAGACACTCCATATCATCAGAGTAAGCGAGCGCTCGTGTCTCCACATTCATACACTCCTTCATCAGGGATTGAGCAGAATTTTTATATTTATGCCAGGAACTCATTTTCTCATTCTTGTTTTTGCTCAGCTTTGATATGTGTGTCATTCTTTACAATGTTAATGCTTTATTAGACTTTTTTGTCTTCCTGGCTTTTTGGTTCTTTTCACCTTCATGTCAAATTATTTATCTCACTTTTTCTTTCTTTCCTTCTCTCAGTAAGGACATGGTGAGGCAGATGATGAATAAGATCTTCCACAGCATTGAGACAGAACTTAACAGTCTGATCGCGCTGGGAGATAAAATCGACAGCTTTAACTCTCTCTACATGCTCGTAAAGATGAGCCATCACGTGTGGACAGCCGAGAACGTGGACCCCGCATCTTTCCTTAGCACAACGCTGGGTAACGTGCTGGTCACCGTCAAGAGGAACTTCGACAAGTGTATTGTGAGTCAGGAGTCACAGGCAGCTGGATAACAAGGCTATAGGGAGACGGTTTAGTCTCTCTGATCGTGCCAAGAAATTAGTCATCATTTTCTAAAACCTTATAGTCAGCTCCAGAATAATGTGCACCCTTAGTAAAGATGTGTTTAAACAAATCTAAAGTTGCAGTGCTGTGAGTTTTCTCATTCGTGCATGTTTTTGCCCTCAGTTTGGTCAAATCAAGCAGATGGAGGAGGTGAAGATCTCTAAAAAGAGTAAAGTGGGCATCTTGCCCTTCGTCACAAGCTTTGAGGAATTTGCCGAACTGGCTGAGACGATTTTCCGTAACGCTGAGCGACGGGGTGACCTGGATAAAGCGTATGTCAAACTCATCAGAGCTGTCTTTGTGAATGGTGAGACACTTGGCTCAGACATATTCTTTGTCATTGTTTCATGGATGTTCTGATTACATGTTTTTTGTGTGAAAATAAAGCTAGTCACGTGGAAGTGGTTCATAATAGTGATTCATAATGATGATTTGTCTGTCATTCAAAAAAATATCAGCTGCTAATTATTGTGTCTGTGTCTGATGGGAACAGTGGAGAAAGTGGCAAATGAAAGTCAGAAAACCCCCCGCGACGTCGTGATGATGGAGAACTTCCACCACATATTCTCCACTCTGTCACGCCTCAAGATCTCATGTCTGGAGGCGGAGAGGAAGGAGGCCAAGCAGAAATACACAGACCATCTTCAATATTATGTTATTAACTCGCTGGGTCAGCCGCTGGAAAAACTCAACGTAAGGAGCAGAGATTTACAGGAATTCTTCTTTTAAACCTCAAAAACATGCTGTGTTTCTGTTCTGTTTAGTGTAAAGGAGTGAGATATAGAAAAACATTTAAACTTATAAGCCCATAAAGGTGCAATCTTTTGAGCACCCCACACACAAATTTATTCATATTTTGCTTCCAAAGAGACGGACTTTCTAGTCCCTTTAATGTAGTCTTGAGGAATAGTTCTCCTTGCTTCCTCAAGGACTTTTTTGTCTCATTTTCAGTCTAGTCCCTGTCCCTGAGCAGTTACAGAGGAATGGTTTTTGTTTGATAAACTACACAGTGATTCATTTAAGCAAAAAAAAAAAAACTTATGGCAACCCTCCAACGTAAGGCGTGAGCCACTGAGATGAACAGGTGCAGATGACGACAGGTGATCAGGCCGGTGGTGATTAGTATACTCGTGATGCTGAGTAGTTGAAACAGACGAGAGGTGAAATGAGGCTGCTGAGGTTGTCACATAAACAACTAATTTTTAAAATGGTTAAATCTTTAGGAAGTTTGCAGCCTGTTGCAGTAAAACATTTGTTCCCATTTGTTCAATTTACTTTACATCATTTAATTTAATATAAAAATGAGGGAGACTTTTGCACAGTGCTGTGTATGTGTTGACCTACCTTACTTGTGTGTGTGTGTGTGTGTGTGTAGCACTTCTTTGAGGGGGTGGAAGCACGTGTGGCTCAGGGTGTGAGGGAAGAGGAGGTGAGCTACCAGCTGGCTTTCAACAAACAGGAGTTGAGGAAGGTGATCAAAGAATACCCAGGAAAAGAGGTGAAGAAAGGTCTGGACAATCTGTACAAGAAGGTGGACAAGCACCTGTGCGAGGAGGAAAGTCTCCTACAAGTGAGTGATCTGAATCTATTTTAGGAAATATTTGTTTTAATGCAGTTGCCACACGGCCTTGATTTTAATCACGCATGCACATAACTGCTGTCCGGATCTGGTGTTTCTAGTCCATGAGCAGTCATTTTAGCATTTTAAGGCGCTTGTCTTACTTAAAACCTTTTACATCAAAGAACATTATCAGGGGCTGGCAAAAATGCTTAACCCATGGGTGTTTCTTCATTTCGGCCATTCAGTTTTACATGCACACACCAAATTCAGGAGTTATGAGTCAAATTTCACAATTTTGTCATCTCCACCCACTAGGAAGTCAAATTTTGCACTTTTACCAGCTAGCAAACCATTAAACTCTCCTACAGGGTTCATGAGATTTACACCAGATTTGATCAACATGATGTTAAGATAACCAGGAGCTTTTGGTATCTCAAATGTTTGCCATAACAAGGTGATTAATTATAGTTATACCATACAAACAGAGAGCATAACATAATTCTTAGTCACATCCACACTGTATTAACGATTTACTGTCAAAGTGCCACCACAACTTTTTTAGTACTCGTTCTCAGAGATCCAGATTGAAGGGTGTGTTTAAGTGACATGTTGATTAAGTGAGTGTATCTGTGTGACACTTTAAGTAAGGGAAGATGTGTGTGTGGATAGTTAACCACCAACATGTTAGTTTATCACACCACACAGAAACAGGAAGTGTTGCATTCCCCCAAACATTTAAAACATGTTCATGTGTCTGTTTTTTTAAGCTTCTCTTTCTGCATTCTGCATGCCACTTTAGAAATGCTGAAATGTTTAGAATGTCGCTGCTGTGAGATGTGCTTACTCTAAACTTTTAGGATTCCTTTAACTGCATTTGCAAAAAATAATAATAATAATGTTAATAAAAAATCAGTACTGTAGTTTTTGAGCTTGTGTCATTAAAAATGACTCAAGTATTCAAGACACAGAGGTTTGTGCTTTCCAACTGCATTGATTTCGAGAGAGGAGAAAAAAAGCAGCATGGGGGTGTCAAAAATGATCTGCAGTTTTGTTATATTAAAGCTTCTGTTTGCCACACTGTCTTATCAGCGCTTTTTATTCAAGGCAGGTGTGAACATGTTACATCAGTTCATTTGTAACTGTGATGCAAGCAAAAATTGACTTCTTTGGCTTGTGATTTGCAAGAAAGAAGAGCAGCGTGCAGTGATTTGTTTTTGTTCTGAGGGTGTAACTGTGGCAAAACAACTTGCCGAAGAACATAAACAGAAGAAAAAAAAATTAACATTGACCAATACTCTAAGGAAGGTGAAAGCTTCTTAAAGAGAATCATTACTGGTGACGAGACATGGATTCATCACTACAAGGCTGAGAGTAAACGGCAGAGTCTAGAACGGAAACATTCTCAATCTCAGACCAAAAAAAACTCAAAAGACAACCATTAATTTAAAGGTCTTAAAACATCACCAGGAAGAAGGTTTAGTAATTACCAGTGGTCATGACAGTGAGATGCTTACCAAAATGTGGATTAAACTTGGAGGATTGTTGTCCAAGGGCATTGTGATCTTGCATGACGATGAACGTCTGCACACTTCAGCCCACACTGCCAACACTTTGATTTTAGGTGTTAAACATCCTTCCTATAGTCCTGATCTTGCTCAGTCAGACTTTCCGCTGTTTGCTCCCCTGAAAGCAGCCCTATTCACTTCTAATAAAGAAGTTAAGACTGCGTTGCATTCGGGGGTTCACAGCTCGAAATTCTCACATTTTTAATAAGAGAATACGAAAGCTTGTTGACATTAGCAGTTTGGCTGTAAAATTCATTTTAATTTTTGACTCACCCTCGTAGTAATTCTTGCCTGTTGAAAACACTGATTATATTTTTTTTTCGATATGAATTTCACTTGCCTAGGTGGTGTGGCACTCCATGCAGGACGAGTTCATCCGGCAATATAAGCATTTTGAGGGTCTGATAAATCGCTGCTACCCTGGCTCGGGCATCACCATGGACTTCACCATACAGGACATGCTGGAGTACTTCTCCAGTATCGCCCAGTCCCACTAGAATGGGGACATGGAAGTGAGAAGGGAAGAGATTGTGTGCGTTTGTGTGTGTGTGTATTAAACTGTTGAGTGATCAACTACAATGTTAGCATTATAAACTGTTATGCAGTACATCCTAATCTGTGTATGTACACTACAACTCTAAAAATCACTTTTTGGCAATTAAATAAATTCATCTCGGTTTTTTTTTTTTTTTTTAAATCTTTGTTTAAATCCCGGGATAAAGTAACACTGGGGCCTATTGTAAATGTATAATATATAAATTAACAGTAACAGTGAAACATTGTAATGACTCAATTTTCTTTTTTTTCCATGAAATTCTCCCCCACTTAAAACCATATTGAATCTACAGTTATGTCCTTATCTGATGCCAAATGTAAAATGATAATTTAAAAAAACACTTTCACTGTAATTCTGTGTTTGTGAATTATTTAAATCCTCTCACTAATGTCTGGTACAGTTAAAAAGAATAAATAAGAATATAGTTGCAAGTAACGATGACGGGCCCAAGCACCCTGTGCCATCGCTACTCCAGCAGCGCACAATCTGTGAGTGTGTTAAGACCTCGAAAAAGCCATCGCCACCCGGTTGCACCGCACAACTTGCATACATCACACACTATACAGGGCTAATGTCAGTTTGGGCCCGAAATATTTGGTGTGTGTGATGAGTAAGTGTTTGTGCATGTTTGTGTGTGTGGTGTGAGAGACATGTGACTTGTTAGTGGGTGTTTCTGCGTGCGGGCGTGTGATTGAAAGAATAAATAAGAATATGATGGGAACGTAAGACTAGTTGAGTCCACTTGAAAAGGTCTTGACTACAGTTTCTGGTTCCCGTCGGGTGTAAAAACTAACATGGAAGTGGACTGCTATTTTAAAAAATGTGATGTCATCAATAGTCAAATAAAAAAAAAATCAAATTTTATGTGTCACATACACAGTACGAAATGTAGTAAAATGCTTACACGACCGCCAGTGACCTTAAAAAGAGAATGAAAGCTTATAATAAGTAATAAATATGAATAAAAGAAATAAGATAGAAAATTTAAATAAAAAAATAAAAATAACATTTAACTAGAAAAAATAGAACTAAAAATAGAAACTGTGTGCGTGCTTCACACGGATACTGACAGCTTCCCTAACCACAGGTGTCCACCATGCTGTTTAAAGGTTACCGCCCCTTAAGGCACCCAGAACCTTAAGACCACAGCTTACAGCTGCAGCTTTAGCAATAGAAGCTTTGAACATTGAACTCTGATTCAATTTCCCCAGCTCCTACAGGGATGCTGAAAAAGCTTCGCTAGAGCTGGGAGTTGAAGGCCTCTTGGACAGGGGCCCCCCCTAGATGTTCCCAATTTACCTGCACTACCACCAGATGGTAATCAGTTGACAGCTCCGCCCCCCTCTTTACCCGACTGTCCAAGACATATGGCCTCAGTTTAGATGATATTACCACGAAATCGATCAATGACCTTTGGCCTAAGGTGCTTTGGTACCAAGTACACTTATGAGCATCCCTATGTTCGACATGGTATTTGTTATGGACAATCCATGACTAGCACAGAAATCCAATAATAAAACCCTGCTCGGGTTTAGACCAGGTAAGCTGTTCCTCCCAATCACGCCCCTCCAGGTATCTTCGTCATTGCCCACACTAACAAAGTTCAACCCCTGGTCCTTTGAGGCCTTCAGCCTTCACTGCTACCCAAATAACAGCGCACCCAACCCCATCGGTTTCTCACGCAGGTGGTGGGTCCACGTTGCTCTTATGGGCTGTGGCTCCGGACATGGGCCCCGGGCTTTCTCCAGGCACGGTCACTTTACTCCCTCTTCTTTTTTATGGGTTTAAATCATAGGAGATGGGAGACTCTACCAGGAGCACATGGCTCCAGGCAACACCGCCCCGAGGTTAATTAAGGCACGCAAACCTCTCCACCGTGATATGGTGATGGTTCCCGGAGAGGATATCAGTAATCTTATGCATAGGTTGAGGGTTGACTCTGTTACACTCTTCTTAATGTTTATCAGCAAATCGCAACGCACCATGTTGGAGTGTGGACTGCAAATTATAGGTATCGATGCTATTCATTTTATCAGCTTTATCAGTCCCAGTTTTTTTTTATATATTTCAAAATACACTTCCTGACCAAAAAAGCCTTTGGGCTGCATCAAGCAAACACCACAACTAAGGACTAAAATGACTGAAACTGGGTTAAGAACGCTTCAACACTTTTTTTTAAAACCTGGAAGAATAGTGGTCAACTGTAAACTTTGTGGTCAGTAGTGCTCAAAATAAATTACAAATGGAGATTATACACTTGGTGAAGTTGCATGGTATTAAAAAAAGCATTTCCATTCACACAATGCGAGACTCATATAAGTAAGACTCATCAGGGAAAAAATGCTTTAATTTGCTAGGCAGCATAAAGATTGGACATTGGAGCAATGGAAAAAGGTCATGTGGCCTGATGAATCCAGGTTGACCCTATTGCAGAACGTCAAGGTAAGAAGGGAAGCGCATGAAGCGATGCACCCATCATGCATAGTGGCATGCCCTTCACCAGTTTTTCACATTGCTGTTGGGTAACTTTATACCACTCTTTTTGCAGTGTAACCATTCATCAAAATATTTTTCTTCTGCTAAAGTGCTACAAACAGGACTGTCTCCACCTTGGTGCAAAACAACCACCTCATTGTAATTTGATTGTTCAGAATCTAAATAAATATGTATTTACTTATTTATCTTTAAATGACATTGATATCCAAATCAATAGGGGCAGTGGTGGCTCAGTGTGTTAAGGCTCTGAGTTACGGATCGGAAGATCGGCGGTTCGAGCCCCAGCTCCGCCAGGTTGCCACTGTTGGGCCCTTGAGCAAGGCCCTTAACCCTGTCTGCTCCAGGGGCGCCGTAAAAATGGCTGACCCTGCGCTCTGACCCCTGCCTACTAACAAGAAGCTGGGATATGCGAAGAATAAAGAATTTCACTGTGCAGTAATGTATGTGTGACGAATAAAGGCTTAACTTAACTTAACTAACTTAACTTAAATTAGCAAAACAAAAAATGTCATCCAATGTGTTATAGAAAAAACATATTTTCCTTCTACCTGTCTCAGTCCCTGGCTGAATTTTGATGTGTGATCACTGCACCAGAGCTAGTGCTAGGCTGTCTCCTCTTTAATTTGAAAAAAGGAAAAAAGGTTTTAATCTTTAAAAATGAGCAGACAATTTTTTAAAAGGTAAGAATTTGAACAATAATGACTACATTAAAACAATATAATATTTTTTTTAAATCTGACTTTATGACTCATTTTTGTCCATGTCTACACTCTAGCTCCTGTTTCCCTGCTGCCTTCCTACCTACAGTATATAAAAGAATCTGATTTGTTGTTGTATGTTAAAAGACTCATGTAACTTTACAAATAATATTAATGTATTCTAAGTGATGATGTAGTATGGCGCTACATCTCATATTTATTTGCAGTTCAAATGAAAAAAAAAAACCTTTCAAAGATAAATCTACAGCCATTTACAGATAAAACTGACTGCACTTGAAGCCGTGAATAAATCTGTGCAACATTTCTTCTGCTTCTTCTCGCGTGTCATTTCCCTCCTGCTCCACCTGGCCGCTTCCTCTCCATCCCAACATGTCCGTTTAAACGCTTTGCCGCGGAGGGAACGGAACGTAACAGGGCCAGTCAAGACTAACAGCATCAGATTAATGAACAGATTCATATTGTTATTAACATAAGTAACTAATTAAACGGCATCTTCAAAAATCATCACTTTAGTACACAGGGCGGGCAATAATATAGAAAATATATATTAATTATTTAAATAAAAAAAAACACGCTGGCTGGCAGCAGGCCAAATCAGTTAGGGAATCCTTCAGGTGCTGATGGTCAGTCCGGACCTGCTCGTAGACTGAGAGTGTAATTAACATTTCAACATTTAACCAATAATCAATCTGAAACCTTTGAACTGCATCAGCTTAACCTTAAACCTGGAGAGGAGAGAACGCATGCTGACCTGATGGCTGTTCCCGTCAGGTCACTCTCATCTCATGATGTGTGTGTGTGTGTGTGTCATCATCATCTCAACAAAAGTTTCCAACAAGCTGGCTAGGCCTTGCGTGACCACAGGCAGTTGGAGCAGCGCGCGCGACGGCCATCCGGCTCTGCTCGACTTCTGATACATTGTTTAAAAGTTTAAAAAGCCTTTGAAGTTACGCGTCAAACACACTTAGCCCTGTGATTTTCCTGACTCCGCCTCCACCCCACGGCACGCGGCAACTACATTTCCCAGAGTTCCCCCTTTCCCCAAAATACACCCCCCCCCCTCCCCACCACCACCCCCACCCCCCCACAGCACCTCCGTCAGCAGCACTGAGAGCTCCAGTCAGAACTCTGTAGTCAGAGGGGACGGAAAGCGGAATGGACTCGCTGTAACTTTGCCACGTTCGCTCTGGGGTGGTTTGCGGAGTGAGAGTGAAAGTGTGTGTGTGTGTGAGAGAGAGAGAGAGAGGGAGAGAGAGCGCTGTTCTCCGCCATGCCGTCTCGGAACGCGGAGTCCGGGGCGCGCGGCGGCGCGAGCGGCTCCTCGGTGCTGCGCCTCAGTCCCGCGCTGAGCTCGCGCTCCACGCACCGCCGACGCACGGCGCTGCTCCCGTCCGTGCTCACGTTCGCCGTGATCGTGGCGTCCGGAGGCCTGCTGCTGCTCATCGAGAAGGGAATGCTGAACAGCATGCACACGCCGTCGCCTCTGGGCAGCGGCAAGACCCCCGGTTACCGGGTCACGCAGCAGGAACCAGCTGTGGACGTGGACTCGCAGGTAAGAAGAGACTTAACTGCCCCCCTCTCCAGCGCCACCGGAAGCGCACGAGCCCCAGATGTGTGAGCTACCCTAAGATTTTTTTTTGAAAATAAGGTTTATTTTCAACATCATTTCATAATCACCAGATGTTTTTTTTTAGAGAGACAGAGCCAGAGCTTTGTTTGTCCTGGTCCTGCTTCATGGAGCACTTTAACCACAAGTTCATTAGACTTTTTTTTTTTCTTTAGGAAACTGCAAACACACACACACACACACACACACACACACATCTGTGTATGAGTCAGAACTCCACACATATTTGCAGTGGCTTAAAACTGCATTACTTACTTTTTTTTTTTTTTGCTTATTCATCAGTTTACATACATAATACTCACTAAGTTAATGTTTTACATTAAACACACTGAATCACCAGTTTACGATTAAATTATTTGTCACATATACTTTACAGCACACACAGTTAGGGTCAGAGCACAGGGTCAGAAAGAATACAGCACCCTTGCTCAAGGGCTCTAATGTGTCAGCTTGTCAGTGCTGGGGCTTGAACCCCCAACCCTACGATTAGTAAATCTGAGCCTTAACTATGTGAGCCACCACTGCCGATCTGGCTCATACTGCATTATAACTTCATAATCCATCTTGTTATGCATTATAGACCTCTACCCGTGGGTTTAACTCCTGCCACAGGGTTGCTCAGAAGCTGTAATCAAAAATGTATTTAAAAGCATAAATTAGATCAAATGCTTACACTGATGAACATTTCTTAATGTATCAGAACTGATCATATTTCATACAGAGACGATCTCCTTCCTAATTTCAGAGAGAAAAGTCGACTGGTGTTATGTCTCGCTTCAAAGTTTTATCCTGGATCTGAAATGAAAAACACAATATTCAAGACGTCACACCTGATTGCACCTGTTTAATTACTTGTTCTTGGCTCGTAACAGACTATCAGGTGTGGCTTCTGCTCGGTTCGAGTGACAGCTTGCACCCACACTGGCACTTCCTGGAGATTTGGTATATGCTTTTTTGTTTTTCAACCCTGAATCCGTGATTCCCATTTTTGTGGCGATGATCCAGTGCTGAATTAGAGTATTTGAATTTATTACAAATGGAAAGTTGATTTCCTGCTCACATTCTAAATTAAATAAATAGTTTTGCACAGCTACACCTCTTAGACATTTTTTTATGGGCTTGCAGTGACTTACACCTGCACATCTTATTATTGCCTCCGCACAGATCTCACTGGTGTCACAAAAGGTTTTTAGTCAAAGGCTTTAAAATCAAGAAAATGGGAATCTACGTGTCAAAGATGATCACTCTTGTACATAAGGTCTTTCCCTGATTTTGCACAAAAGATTCTGTTTTTCATGGTCTTCATGTTTCTTGTCTTTGTCCTCTCTGTCTCTTATTGTACATAATCAAGGGAGGACTTTGTGCTCACCCTGTACTTTTGTTTCTAAAAATGTCTTTTAAGTAACATGGAACAAATGTAAAGTTGAGCTTCTTCATTTGGAGGAATGTTCCAAAAAAAAAAACGCTTGAAAAAACTCAAGCTTAATCAGGGTGAATTAGACCAATCTAGGACTTGCTGATTTATCAGATTCAGAAGAAAGATTACAGATTATGTAATCTCAGCTCAGCTAGACGGGGTTGGAATGAAGTGCAAAAAATATGATTAATTACGACTTGCAGTAAAGCAACCCTGAACCTACAGCATTCTTATGAACAATGCGAAACCATGTAATAATTTTTTTTTGCTTAAGATTTGGAAATGTTTTTACAAAGATTTTTAGCATAGTTTTTGTTTAATTTGTTAAAAAGCAAAAAAAAGGTATTCTGTGAGCACATGGCATGACAGACTGGTAATGAGATGCTAAGAAAAACTTGCTGTGTATGAGGCTTCGCAGGCAAACAATTGTTGATTTGACCTCAAAATTGCTCTGATCTCAGTCCGATCGGCATCAGTGCCATGCGTCAGACAAACAGGTCTGATCCACGGAGGCCCCGCCTCGCAACATTCAGCATTTAAAGGATCTGCTGCTATTGTTTCAGGGCCAGACACCATGATACACACCAGAGATCTTGTGTGTGTATGCCTCAAGGGGTCACAGCTGTTCTGCTGAAACAAGGGGAACCTACACAATACTGGGCTTAATGTGTCTTTGCATGCTTCCAGTTTCAGAAATATCAATTTACAATTTAATTTTCATGAATTACTGTTTATTTTTAAAGATGGATTGAGGGAATCGCATGGGCTGGATTACAGCCTCGGCCGTTAAGTGCAGCTTTGTGTAAACTGCAAATAAAGAAATAAGCTCCAGCTTATTAGTTGTTAATGTGTTGACTGACTCTACTTAACTCTTTTAACATGATAAAGGTCATTCTTGTGTGAGATTTGGGTTTGACACACTGATACACTAAAATAAATCACAGTTAGATAATAATATAAACTTTTGTCCTGATGAAGAGCTCGTGTGTGACCATGTCGGTGGAATGCTTAGTGTAATCCAGCCCCTGTTTCAAAATCTGTTTGTTTATACAGTTTTTCATTTGAGCTTTCTCGTCCTTTAACTTGGCGCTGCAGAAATGTCGAACAGTTGAGCGGTACGGCCTGCGGCTTTTGTTGACATTTCTGCATCATTTCCTGATTCAAAAACAGTTTTGGCCAAAACTTAAACATGTATGCCTTACAAGGTAAACGAGGGATGCAGTGCTCTAGTAGTGCTGTTCCATTACTGTTGAATATGTTCAAGATTTAAAGGACTTTATTAATCCCAGAGAGAATTTGCCTAAATTTCTTATAGCTATCTTAATAAAGCTTTAAATATAATGCCAGTAAGTTGCATATCCGGAGGACTGTAGCCTCATGTCAAAACTGAAGCAAGTTACACCTGGTGTGGATTAGGTTCTGAGGTTGCTTTTTTATGCTCACAAACAACAGTGACACTCCCATGCTCCGGGGTGCATGTGGCAAATTGTGTGTTCGACAAGCTGCCCACTAATAAAAATCTACAACCAGTAAAACAGGAAAAGTCTAAACTCATAAACTCTGAATCACAAAACGTTAAATAACGCTTCTTAATTAACAGAATAAAATTTAGTTTATTTATATAGCACTTTTAACAATGGTCCTTCTTATTAAAGCAGCTTTACAGAATCAAAAATTATTGAAGTGAGTTTGAAATCTCCTTGAGATGCAATTGAAAGAAACCTAGAGAGGAACCAGAAACCATCGTTATTTGGGTGATCTTAGGAATCAGTCATGTGTGTATATCATACTGTGTGTTAAGAGACTGAAAGTTCAGTATAACAGGAGATGTGTTTAGACATGTGTAAGATAGGGATGATGTGTTCGTATCTTCTGGGTCTAGTAAGGATTCTCGCTGCTGCATTCTGGACTAACTCGTTTTAGGTTAAACTAGTTTTTCTCCTCCATGTAATGACATTATATTCCTTATCTTGGCAACCTTTCTAACGTTTTAAAGTGAAATTACATAAAGTGAAACAGATGTGACATTCCCATATGTAGTTCCCTTGTAGACTGATTTCTTGTGACACATGATGATTATCACAGTATATCCTGTAACCAGCTATTGGATTTAGCATACCGTTAGCTCTGCTATAGCACTAATATTCTACCATCTTTTCCTCAGATTTTACAGGATATCCGTAACCGCACTATCCGGGCGATGTGCGGCCAGCAGAAGACAGCCCAAAGTGTGTGGTCTCTCAGCTCACTACAACGGAAAACCCTGCTCCAGCACGTCCTGGTGAACGAAAAGTATCGCTTTCTCTACTGCTACGTGCCCAAGGTGGCCTGCTCCAACTGGAAGCGAGTGCTAAAGGTACTGAGTGGCGCGCTGACCGACGTTCACGTTAAGATGAAGATGGACCACCGCGCCGACCTGCTCTTCCTCTCGGACTTCTCGCCCAAGGAGATCCGCTACCGTTTGAGCCACTACTTCAAGTTCATGTTCGTGCGTGAGCCAATGGCACGCCTGCTCTCTGCTTACCGGAACAAGTTTGGCGAGATCAAGGCATACCAGCAGAAATACGGCGCGGAGATCATCCGGCGTTACCGGAAGGGTCATGCGAAGAATGCGAAAGTAGCTGGGGACGACGTGACATTTGCAGAGTTTGTGCACTACCTGCTGGACGAGGACTCCGAGCACATGAATGAGCACTGGATGCCTATATATAACCTATGCCAGCCATGCGCTGTTCAGTATAACTTCATAGGCTCGTACGAGAAGTTAGAAAGTGACGCTGCATACGTGTTGGAGCGAATCGGTGCACCACAGCACGTGCAGTTCCCCGAACGTCAGGCCTGGTATAAACCTGTTACTAAGGAAACGCTGCATTATTATCTATGTGCGGTTCCTCAGAAGTTTCTCCAGGAACTTTTACCGAAGTATATTTTAGACTTCTCTCTTTTTGGTTATCCTTTGCCCAACATCACCGCTGAGTACTGTCGACAGTAGCAAAGACTTGCCTGTGGTCTTGTGTACAAATTCATATCATGGCTATTACCTTTTCAGCAATCTGTGAAGTTTTTATTATTATTATTTTTTATTGAACGTTATTTCATTTATAAAATGTTGTACAGAATGGGGAATATATTCCATGATAACCTCTGAATCAAGTGTTTGACAGCTATTTAAAGATTAACCACTATTTAGCACTGGAACAGAGGTGACATTTGTAATAACTGAAATCTATTTTTATGGGCGCTGTTACTAATTGCATTGCCACATCTTTTGGGCAATTGACTTTAAGTTGTGCTGGGCACAAACAGACTTTATACAGCATCAACAAGCACAAGATTCGTTACTAAGCATTACACTTTTGAAAGGTCATTTATGTAGCTGTTTTATGCCTTGGTTTCCTTTAAGCATTTTTCTATAATAATAATAATAAGAAGAAGAAGAAAAAAAAATGGGGGGTCAAGCAACACAATTTAAGGATGGGAGATCAGCAAGAAAAAAAACATTTTATATTTTATATTATAGCCCAAATACACATTATATAGGATAATAAGTAAAAATTCTGCACTCTGGTTAAATTAAAACTCCTGTCGCCCGCTTTCCATTCAGGTTCAAAAGTCAACCAACAGCTGGAAAATTATAGCAGTATTGGAACATTATTCAGAAAAATGGTTTAACAATCAAAGACCTGTAGTCTATTAGAGTGTTGTGATCTTGCATAATGATGGACGTCCGAACAATTCTGCACACACTGATGAAACTTAAAAACTTAATTTTAAGGTGGTAAATCATCCTTTCTATAGTCCTTTTTGGTCCTCTGAAAGCAGCCCTGAGGATGAAGATTCACTTCTCATGAAGGGGTTGAGACAGCGTTGCATTCGTGGCTCACAGCTCAGCCTAAAACATTTTTTAATGAAAGAATACAAAAGCTTATTGACGGATGGACAAAGTGGTAAGAAGCAAGGAGTTCATGGCGAGACAGTGTCATTTTTTTAAGTCATATAAGTGCTGATCATTTGTATATCAGACTGAAGCACTATGCAAATACACTAATAACATTAAGCCTT